>NC_068452.1:28143071-28218071 GCF_023373465.1 Oncorhynchus keta | reverse complement strand
TGGGGACTCCCTCTCTGACCCACATGGGCATGTGCACATCCAGCCGCTCCACTCACACTACACCCTGCCCACTGGGCAGCATAGGGACAGACCGGCATGGCTGAACTAATGCTGCTTGCAAACAATTACAGACTGAGTAGTATGCCTCATTAGCCACAGTAGTACACAGCATTTAAGTTATCATAAATATTTATGGTATAAGATGAAGAGACTGATTGATACAATAATGCCCATTACGCAAGCATAAAGAAATCATTTAGATTTTTTATTTTTTAGAATCGAGGGTCTCGTCCAAAGGTTAGATTCAGTCTGCTGTGTGTAGTCTGTGACTGTAGGCTAGATTGAGAAATAAAAATAGTTAACTTTAACAAGTTACATTTCCTCCACTGCTACCACGCATGGCTCCCGGCAACCACATTAAAGACAAAGAAGACTGAAAGAAAAGCTAATTATGTAATTAACTCCTCTAATTTCCAGAGCGGGTTTCTTCAATGTTTTTCCTTTCATATAACCACAGGCTGCAAGCTGTGAGGAGAGCTAATGCAGATAGCATGACTGTGTGGCTGGTGAGAGGGAATGTAGGTCAGCGAGAAGGAGAGAGACTAGGGACACTGTCTCACACAGAGACAGCTTTGTGTGAGACCCTGAGACTGCCTGCCAGTGGCACAATAGCACAGATCCACATGGAGGCTCCCCAGGAATTCAGGCCCCCAGCCCAGGCCTTTGTGTTGGTCAGAGAGCCAGCCTCTGGATGAGATAAGATATCCTGGATGAGAAATCCTGCAAGATGTCAATCAGCATGATGTTCGTTGCACCTGCACTCACAGGTGGTTTGGGCTGTAATCTGTTGAGAAGAACTGATATTTCACTATACAGCACAATGAAGGGTCTCTCTGTGAATCAGGCTAGCTATAACTTGTCAAATCTTGTACGTGCACGGGGAAGCAAACTCTAGTCAGTGTTGTGCGACTGTTAGGGAGGAGAATAGACAGTGGTCCGGTGGAGTGGCTGCTCTGCTTCGGACAGAGATATTTGAAGTTGCAGTGACCTCTATCCTTTAGAGGAAATGGAAAATGGCAGGCATTTATAAATGTGCATGCACAGCGGCATTACGGAGAACACTTTGCTATTCATTTACAGATGTACAAGTTGTACTAGTTATAACCGGTCTCTCCACCAGCAGAAGTAGTGGACTGATTACACTAACTAGATGTACAATGCCTGGTTGATTTGGTGGTGATACAGCACCAAGCTCTACTGTAATGACCATCTGCTGGATCAGTGTAGGCTTCCTCTTTCACACCCAAAACATTAAAAAAATATATATATATATTACATAAAATGAGATTGACTTTCAGTCAAGCCTCTCGAGTTTCATACTGGTATCTCACTATGGGATTATATTCTCCATTGAGGTAGGCCTATCTTGAGATCCTCCTTCCTCCCAGGGTATCGTATTCCATCTGTAAACCACGGCTGTGCTGGTGTCTGCTGCTTTGTATGGCACTTCTGTCATCACTTCAATATGATTAATGCTTGTTTTTATTGCCATTTGGCTCAAGTTCCGGGCTGAAATTAGACACTTTGTTTTGAGTGTTGATGAACAGTGGGAGCAGTACATCGATGAGCTCGGGTACCAGCTTGGCCTTGTTACCCAACAAGTGGCAACTACTGCAGGTTCGCAAATAAAAGACAGGTCCTAAATAACCCACACGTGACTGAATCATAAAATCTACCTTTTGTTGCACCCTTCTGTTGTTTTGTATCTCCTATGCCTCTGCCTTTGCTTTATCCTTGTCATTCTTGAATTGCAAGAATTATTTAGAGTTTTAGAATCACACTCGTGACGCACAAGTCATTTTGCACACTTCCTCAACTGTAAATATTTAAATATCTGGTGAAGCATACTATCAGCAATGTGTTGCTTTCCTGATTTCGTGTGTGTGTGTGGACAATTTTAGCTATTCTTGTGGGGACCAAGAATTTGACCAGCTGGAGACATTTTGTTGGTCCCCACAAGGTCAAAAATCTATTTCTAGGGGGTTTAGGGTCAAGGTTAGAATTAGGTTTAGGAGCTAGGATAGGTTTTAGGGTTAGGATTGGGAGCTAGTGTTAGGGCTAATGTTACGTTTTTGGGTTAGGGTAAGAGTAGGTTAGGGAAAATAGGATTTGGAATGGGACTGAATTGTGTGTCCCCACAAGGTTAGATGTACAAGACTGTGTGTGTGTATTTTATCAGTAAGACAGAGACAACCGTTGACCAGTGTGTAGTCATACAGCATTTCTTGCAGCCTGACATTTATATGATGATGGTGTGATTTTCCAGTACCTATGATGGTCTGTGTCTGAATATGAAACTGTTTGACCTGGCCTCATAGTGGAAGTCATTCACCTACTCCCTGACAACCCAAACGTGGCCTGCTCATATTCCACCCTTGGTGAGGGAGTTTGATTTTCTCCTCTTCTGACTCACTCCTCCCCTTCAATAAACCAGACTCAAACGCCCCCTTTGATTTTGTCTCCTTAAAAGGTTGCCTTGTTTTACCACTTTTGTATTTCCCAAAAGACAAACAGTTATGGCACAGTATCAACACGACGGAAAAATAAAACACAGTTGAGAGATAATGGGTGCCTCGCCTGAGAGGGGCCACAACAACACATTCTTCTAGTACACAGAACAGAACATGCATATCTGTAACGGTCGTCGGTGGAAGAAGGTGAGGACCAAAGCGCAGCGTGGTATTTGTTCATGTTATTTATTTAAAACTGAACAACATCTAACAAAGAAACAAAACGCACAACCGAAACAGCTCCGTCAGGTGCACCACACACTAAACAGAAAGTATAATCACCCACAACTCAAGGGTGAAAACAGGCTGCCTAAGTATGGTTCTCAATCAGGGACAACGATTGACAGCTGCCTCTGATTGAGAACCATACCAGGCCAAACACAGAAATACCAAATCATAGAAAAAAAGAACATAGACTGCCCACCCAACTCACGCCCTGACCATACTAAAACAAAGACATCACAAAGGAACTAAGGTCAGAACGTGACAATATCGTTAAGCCTGTAATCCAGGAGCTGTATATGGACAGGATTCCTGGATAAGGGAGACCAGAGACCAGTTCCTCAGAAGTGAAGAAGACAAATCGGAGGGGGTGAAGGCATTGTGAGTAGTGTCTGCCATGGCCTATTTTGCCGGGAACCCCCCTTTTTACCCCCAGCCAGACAGGCCACAGCTGCGTTGCCATGGAGCGGGTTCACTCAAGGTTCTGCTGGTGAAAACTTGTTTTGTGGTGGTATGAGAGGCGTGGCCATAGACAGGGAGGGTGGAGCTGACCTACATTCTGCCTGGGCCTGCAGCAGCACTGTACTGTAGCAGATCCTCAGGAAAACCGCAGAAAGAACAGGGTTCCCCTTAACAGAAAGTCTCTCAGACTGAAGAACAGCCAGGACTCACTGGAACTCCAACACACACACATTCCCAGTCATTCCACACACTCTGGAACCTCTAAAATAACAGCTGGTCTGAGGGACGCTAAAAATCTCTTTAGTATTGAATGTTAAATTGTTGAACCTGTCTCTGTGTCCCTCAAAAAGTCTCACTGTCTCTCCCTGTTCCACCCACTAAATACACTCATCAGGGCTATATTCAATGCGGACACATAACACCTGTTGCCACAGTGAAAGGGCAGATGGCTGGGCCCTTTCCAAAGTCCCCACTGGGCACAAACTGATTGAATCAATGTTGTTTGAACCAACGTGGAATAGATGTGGACTTGACGTCTGTGTCCAGTGGGTCAACACTGTCAGAGCAAGGGATGGGCAAAAATGACAAAATACAATGACAAAATACAGAATACCATAAAGATCAATGTATCAAAATAAACCACAAATTACTTGCAACCTTTATTTCCTTTGTTTTGTCATTATTTAGTATGGTCAGGGCGTGAGTTGGGGTGGGCAGTCTATGTTTGTTTTTCTATGATTTGGGTATTTCTATGTTTCGGCCTAGTGTGGTTCTCAATCAGAGGCAGGTGTCATTAGTTGTCTCTGATTGAGAATCATACTTAGGTAGCCTGGGTTTCACTGTGTGTTTGTGGGTGTTTGTTCTTGTCTCTGTGTTTGTTGCACCAGATAGGGCTGTTTGGGTTTTCACGGTTTGTTAGTTTGTTCATGTGTACATTGTCGTATTAAAAGAACCATGGACACTTACCACGCCTCATACAGCCCCAAAACATCACTGCTCTAGAGGAGATCTGCATGGAGGAATGGGCCAAAATACCAGCAACAGTGTGTGAAAACCTTGTGAAGACTTACAGGAAACGTTTAACCTCTGTCATTGCCAACAAAGGGTATATAACAAAGTGTTGAGATAAACTTTTGTTATTGACCAAATACTTATTTCCACCATAATTTGCAAATAAATTCATTAAAAATCCTACAATGTGATTTTCTGGATTTCATTTCCTCATTTTGTCTGTCATAGTTGAAGTGTATCTATGATTAAAATTACAGACCTCTCTCATCTTTTTAAGTGGGAGAACTTGCACAATTGGTGGCTGACTAAATACTTTTTTGCCTCACTGTAGGTAGCACACAGGAGGACATTTTTCTCTGTTAAGATCATTTCCTTTTGAATTTCTAGCCAAATGTAAAATGTTCCTGTTTTGATTAATTTAATGGAGTGAGTTAGGTCTGCTCTATACCAAATTAGCATACCCCCTGAGTCCCTTCCCTGTTTCACACCTGGTAGTTTGGTGGATGGGAAATGCAAAATTATTCAGCCCCTTTACTTTCAGTGCAGCAAACTCTCTCCAGAAGTTCAGTGAGGATCTCTGAATGATCCAATGTTGACCTAAACGACTAATGATGATAAATACAATCCACCTGTGTGTAATCAAGTCTCCGCATAAATGCACCTGCACTGTGATAGTCTCAGAGGTCCGTTAAAAGCGCAGAGAGCATCATGAAGAACAAGGAACACACCAGGCAGGTCCGAGATACTGTTGTGAAGAAGTTTAAAGCCGGATACAAAAAGATTTCCCAAGCTTTAAACATCCCAAGGAGCACTGTGCAAGCGATAATATTGAAATGGAAGGAGTATCAGACCACTGCAAATCTACCAAGACCTGGCCGTCCCTCTAAACTTTCAGCTCATACAAGGAGAAGACTGATCAGAGATGCAGCCAAGAGGCCCGTGATTACTCTGGATGAACTGCAGAGATCTACAGCTGAGGTGGGAGACTCTGTCCATAGGACAACAATCAGTCGTATATTGCACAAATCTGGCCTTTATGGAAGAGTGGCAAGAAGAAAGCCATTTCTTAAAGATATCCATAAAAAGTGTTGTTTAAAGTTTGCCACAAGCCACCTGGGAGACACACCAAACATGTGGAAGAAGGTGCTCTGGTCAGATGAAACCAAAATGAAACTTTTTGGCAACAATGCAAAACGTTATGTTTGGCGTAAAAGCAACACAGCTCATCACCCTGAACACACCATCCCCACTGTCAAACATGGTGGTGGCAGCATCATGGTTTGGGCCTGCTTTTCTTCAGAAGGGACAGGGAAGATGGTTAAAATTGATGGGAAGATGGATGGAGCCAAATACAGGACCATTCTGGAAGAAAACCTGATGGAGTCTGCAAAAGACCTGAGACTGGGACGGAGATTTGTCTTCCAACAAGACAATGATCCAAAACATAAAGCAAAATCTACAATGGAATGGTTCAAAAATAAACATATCCAGGTGTTAGAATGGCCAAGTCAAAGTCCAGACCTGAATCCAATCGAGAATCTGTGGAAAGAACTGAAAACTGCTGTTCACAAATGCTCTCCATCCAACCTCACTGAGCTCGAGCTGTTTTGCAAGGAGGAATGGGACAAAATTTCAGTCTCTCGATGTGCAAAACTGATAGAGATACCCCAAGCGACTTACAGCTGTAATCGCAGCAAAAGGTGGCGCTACAAAGTATTAACTTAAGGGGGCTGAATAATTTTGCACGCCCAATTTTTCAGTTTTTGATTTGTTAAATTTTTTTGAAATATCCAATAAATGTCGTTCCACTTCATGATTGTGTCCCACTTGTTGTTGATTCTTCACAAAAAAATACAGTTTTATATCTTTATGTTTGAAGCCTGAAATGTGGCAAAAGGTCGCAAAGTTCAAGGGGGCCGAATACTTTCGCAAGGCACTGTACATGTGACGGCTGACACAATTTTTGTACCACAGATGAGGAAATGAAAACAAAGGGAAGGGAGGGTAATTTGCTTTACACCCGTCCCCTTTCACACATGCAAGAGGCATCATGCACCCCGAAAAATATTAGGGGGCACAAAGCATGTGAGGATGGATGTGGGATGGCCCCAACGGGGGCAGGCCCCCCAGGTATGTAGCATTTTTCAAACACATGAAACAGCTTTTTTCCTGCAATTCCTGTAGTCATAATCATTATGCTTAATTCTATGTAAAAAACGCTGTAAAATTTTCTCCGTATCTAAGCATACCTCTTGAGCTGTCTGTAGCCTCTTGACTGGTGTTTTTTTTAAATGATTATAAATGAAATATGCTTCTCTACATCTCAGCTACAGTCTGGGTAAAAGGCAAAGGAATTTGAGTCGTATTCAGTACATGTAGTTATTGCTTGCTTTTCTAAAGCAGGGGTCTTCAAACTTTTCTTGTAGCTACAACATACCTAATGCATACAATACAGCTTTAGTGACATATATAATATGATATATATGATAATCTTGCCGTTTGCTAATAGCAGCTGTTTTACTGGTTAAACAAAGTTTAGCAATGTGTTGTGGAAAGATTAGCGACAGAGGGGATGGCTGCAGTTTTATGGGCTCGTTTTTTTCCGCATGGTTTGTAACTTTTATTTTGTACACAATGTTGCTGCTACCATCTCTTATACCAAAAAGAGCTTCTGGACATCAGAACAGCAATTACTCACCTATTTTTTTCTTTAATGAGTCGGACGAGAGGGATTTACTCCAAACACCTGAACAGGCCCTCATCCCCATCATCTGCAGAAGGAGATTGAGGTATTGCAGAAGGAGATCAGGGTGCCTTGTGAGGATCCGGCAATGAGTGGCTAATCTGCCTTTGCAATCGATACTATTGGCCAATGTACAATCGTTGGCTAATAAAGTGGACAAACTAAAAGCATGAATATCCTACCAACTGAAAATTAAAAACTGTAATATCCTATGTTTCACCAAGTTGTGGCTGAACGATGACATGAATAACATACAGCTGGCGGGTTATACACTGTATCGGCAGGAGAGAACAGCAACCTCTGGTAAGACAAGGGGTGGGCGTCTACTAATATTTCTAAACAACAGCTGGTCCACGATATCTAAGGAAGTCTCAAGTTTTTGCACGCCTGAGGTAGAATCACATGATAAGTTGTAGACCGCACTATCTACCTAGGGAGTTTTCATCTATAGTCTATTTACCACCACAAATCGATGCTGGCACTAAGACCGCACTCAATGAGCTGTATACGGCCATAAGCAAACAGGAAAACGTTCATCCAGAGGTGGCTCTCCTAGTGGCCGGGGACTGTAAACTCTAGATCACCTTTAGTCCACACACAAAGACTCGTACAAAGCTCCCCTCACCCTCCATTTGGCAAATCTGACCATAATTATATCCTCCTGATTCCTGCTTAAAAGCAAAAATGAAAGCAGGAAGCACCAGTGACTCTGTAAAAAAAACGTGGTCAGATGACGCAGATGCTAAGCTACCGGACTGTTTTGCCAGCACAGACTGGAATATGTTCTGGGCTTCCTCCAATGGCATTGAGGAGTACACCACATCAGTCACTGGCTTCATCAATAAGTGCATCGATGACGTTGTCCCCACAGTGACTATACGTACATACCCCAACCAGAAGCCATGGATTACAGGCAACATCCTTACTGAGCTAAAGGGCAGAGCTGACGCTTTCAAGGAGCGGGACTAAGAAATCCCGCTATGCCCTCCGATGAACCATCAAACAGGCAAAGCGTCAATACAGGATTACGATCGAATCATACTATACCGGCTCCGACGCTTGTCGGATGTGGCAGGGCTTGCAAACTATTACAGACTACAAAGGGAAGCACAGCCGAGAGCTGCCCAGTGACACAAGCCTACCAGATGAGCTAAACTACTTCTATGCTCACTTCGAGGTAAATAACACTGAAACATGCATGAGACCACCAGCTGTTCCAGAAGACTGTGTGATCATGCTTTCCACAGCCGATGTGAGTAAGAACTTTAAACAGGTCAACATTCACAAGGCCGCAGGGCCAGACAGATTACCAGGACGTGTACTCCGAGCATGCGTTGACTAACTGGCAAGTGTCTTCACTGACATTTTCAACCTCTCCCTGTCCGACTCTGTAATACCTAGATGTTTCAAGCAGACCACCATAGTCCCTGTGTCCAAGAACACTAAGGTAACCTGCCTAAATGACTACCAACCCGTAGCACTCATGTCTGTAGCCATGAAGTGCTTTGAAAGGCTGATCATGGCTCACATCAACACTATTAGAGGACTGGCACCCCTCATAGCCTGGTTCCTCTAGTTTTCTTCCTAGGTTTTGGCCTTTCTTGGGAGTTTTTCCTAGCCACCGTGCTTCTACACCTGCATTGCTTGCTGTTTGGGGTTTTAGGCTGGGTTTCTGTACAGCACTTTGAGATATCAGCTGATGTACGAAGGGCGATATAAATACATTTGATTTGATTTGAGACCTGGCCATGTGATGCCAGGACAATAACCTCTCCCTCGATGTGATCAAGACAAAGGAGATGATTGTGGACTACAGGAAAAGGAGGACCGAGCACTCCCCATTCTCATCGACGGGGCTATAGTGGAGCAGGTTGAGAGCTTCAAGTTCCTTGTTGTCCACATCACCAACAAACTAACGTGGTCCAAGCACACCAACACAGTCGTGAAGTGGGTACGACAAAACCCATTCCCCCTCAGGAGACTGAAAAATTTGTCATGGGTTCTCAGATCCTCAAAAGGTTCTACAGCTGCACCATCGAGATCATCCTGACGTGTTGCATCACTGCCTGTTATGGCAACTGCTCGACCTCCGAACGCAAGTCACTACAGAGGGTAGTACGTACGGCCCAGTACATCACTGGGGCCAAGCTTCCTGCCATCCAGGACCTCTATACCAGGTGGTGTCAGAAGAATGCGCTAAAAATTGTCAAAGACTCCAGCCACCCTATTATAGACTGTTCTCTCTGCTACCACACGGCAAGCGGTACCGGAGTGCCAAGTCTAGGTCCAAGAGGGTTCTAAACAGCTTCTAGCCCCAAGCCATAAGACTCATGAACATCTAATCAAATGGCTACCCAGACTATTTGCATTACCCCCCTCTTTTAAGCTGCTGCTACTATCTATTATCTACGAGTAGTTACTTTAATAACTCAACCTACATGTACATATTACCTTAATTACCTCGACTAACCGGTCCCGCACATTGACTCTGTACCGGTATCCCATGTATATAGCCTCGCTATTGCTATTGTACTGCTACTCTTTAATGATTTGTTACTTTTATTTCTTCTTTTTTTTAAGGTATTTTTCTTAGAAGCCCTTAGAAGTGTAGTTAAGTAAGCATTTCACTGTAAGGTTGTATACCTGTTGTATTCAGCACGTGACAAAAAAAAATGATTTGACAAATGTTAATGTCCAGGTCAGCAGCCAGAGTACCCGCTGTTACAGCAAGTGTAATTATCTCCCATTAGTGTAATTTGCTCAATATTAGAAGTTTTGCACTTATTTTCTACTAGTCTGTTATATTTGTATTTATTATGGATCTCCATTAGCTGCTGCCAAGGCATCAGCTACCCTTCCTCGGGTCCGGCCAGGACCAGAAGTCCCCAAAAGAATAGTAAATAAACAAAAATCTGACCAACTGGGGACATTTTCGATGGTCCCCAGTTGGTCAAATGCTATTTCTATGGGGGTTAGGGTTAGAATTAGTGTTAGGGTTAGAATTACGTTAAGGGTTAGGAGCTAAGTTTAGTTTTAGGGTTAGGTTAAGGGTTAAGGTTAGGTTTTTGGGTTAAGGTTAGGGTAAGAGTAAGAGTACAGGTTAGGGTTAGGTTTAGGGTTACGGTTAGGTTTTTGGGTTAAGGTTAGGGTAAGAGTAAGAGTACAGGTTAGGGTTAGGTTTAGGGTTAAGGTTAGGTTTTTGGGTTAAGGTTAGGGTAAGAGTACGGGTTACGTTTCGGGTTAGGGTTAGGAGTTAGGGAAAATAGGATTTTGAATGGGACTGAATTGTGTGTACCCACAAGGTTAACTCTACAAGACTGTGTGTGTGTACACAAACACACCCACACTCTGTGTGTACAAAACATTAGGGACTCTTTCCATGGCATAGACTGACCAGGTGAATCCAGGTGAAAGCTTATTGATGTCACCTGTTAAATCCACTTCAATCAGTGTAGATGAAGGGGAGAAGACAGGTTAAAGAAGGATTTTTAAGCCTTGAGACAATTGAGACATGGATTGTGTATGTGTGCCATTCAGCAGGTAAATGGACAAGACAACATATTTAAGTGCTGCTGAGTTTTTCACACTCAACAGTGTTCTGTGTGTATCAAGAATGGTCCACCACCCAAAGGACATCCAGTCAACTTGACACAACTGTGTTGGAATCTACATGGTCCAGCATCCCTAAGGAACTCTTTCTACCAGACCAGACAAATTGAGGCTGTTCTGAGGACAACTCAATATTAGGAAGGTGTTCCTAATATAACCAGATCCTCCAGTTGAATACTCATGTTCTAAAATCTACCAACCTTGCCAGCAAGCATGCTAGCTAAGATAATTAGACAAGCTAGCTACTGTAACTTGATTGATAGCCGGAAATTGTTTCCTGGTAGCTAGTTATGAGGTTGGAAATTGGGAAGCTATCTGGGCTAGCTAAACTTCCTAAAATTGCTAAGTGGCTAGTAGCGTAGTATTACAGAGAGAAAAAAGCCAAATGTGACAAATCTTAATGGAGCACGTGCCCCTGGGCACCCTATGGGCATGACCCCTATGCACACATGCACACACACGCTGCACACATGCACACAACCATCAACAGGCTGAGGAACTTTGTTCTGGGCACCCAAACTGAGCCATATGAATGGAAAACAACACTATGTAACACTTCACACTGAAACACACGGCCCTGTGTTACTCAACACACAGTAGCAGGTTGTTTAATACTCCCGCAATGTTTTCTACACCAGATCAGTAAACCCTTCATAAATTGCCTGTTCACAGGCATATTGCACACATTTTTGGAGGATTGCCAAGGCCCCACCGAAACCAGGTCTGGCGTATGCCCTGATCTCAGTGACAAACTTCATATCTGGTTGATTGTCGGTTGTTGTTGTGTCTGGTTGCATAATAAACCATTCTACATTACCGGTTATTCCTGACATTTTAATGTGTATTATAAACTATTATGATGACCATAAAGTATATGTTTGAATGAGATTATCAGAGTCCTGTTTATGACTTTGACTACTTTTATAGTGCTGCTTGCCAGGTTTTGTTTTTGTCAGTTGCAAATGATCACACTTTAGACTAGAACGTGATTGTGACAGTTTTAATATTGTCTCGGAAATGTCTACTAATGTACTAATTGTATCTATTAGTGCTTTTCAAGATAACTTTTGAAGGTATTCAACATCACATTTGTTTTTGTTGTGCATAACAAGTTGTGTCATATTGACAATGCTGTACTAGTTTATGTAGCCAAGTGTTACAGAGCTAGCTATCGTTTTAATCTGTGATTTCATCACATTGAAAGTGTTTGTTTGCACTGATAAGCACATCTCCTCTGTAGGGGACTTCCTTCCCAGTATAAAATGAGGCCATGGAGGAGAGAAGTCACGAGGCCCACAATCTCTCCATTGTCCCCCTGCTGTGGGTAACCCAAACAGCAGAGATCACCTGGCTGAGAGGGAGGGTTGTTTGGGTGGGGCACCACCACCTGTTAGGTGACGCATTGCCTCTGAGCTCATGAAGCTCTCCTAGGGTCCAACTGGAAGACAACACAGCCAGCTCTTTATTACTCAGACTTATGCTCCGCTCCATTACTGACCCTCCTTTCCCCATTGATCTCTCTCTCTCTCTCTCTCTCTCTCTCTCTCTCTCTCTCTCTCTCTCTCTCTCTCTCTCTCTCTCTCTCTCTCTCTCTCTCTCTCTCTCTCTCTCTCTCTCTCTCTCTCTCTCTCTTTCTCTCTCTCTTTCTCTTTCTCTTTCTCTCTCTCTCTCTCTCTCTCTCTCTCTCTCTCTCTCTCTCTCTCTCTCTCTCTCTCTCTCTCTCTCTCTCTCTCTGTCTCTCTCTCTCTCTCTCTCTCTCTCTCTTTCTCCCTCTCTCTTCCCCATGTAGGCCTCTCTCTTCCACATCTTCCTTTCTTTCTCTCTCTCTCTTTCTCTCTCTCTCTCTTCTCTTTCTCTCTCTCTCTCTCTCTCTCTCTCTCTCTCTCTCTCTCTCTCTCTCTCTCTCTCTCTCTCTCTTTCTCTCTCTCTTTCTCTTTCTCTCTCTCTCTCTCTCTCTCTCTCTTCTCTCTCTCTCTCTCTCTCTCTCTCTCTCTTTCTCTCTCTCTCTCTCTCTTTCTCTCTCTCTCTCTCTCTCTCTCTCTCTCTCTCTCTCTCTCTCTTTCTCTTTCTCTCTCTCTCTCTCTCTCTCTCTCTCTCTCTCTCTCTCTCTCTCTCTCTCTCTCTCTCTCTCTCTCTCTCATCCCCTGATTCCCCATGTAGGCCTCAGTCTTCCACATGTTCCCCTCTCTCTGTTATATATTCTGACCTACTTTCTAATAAGAGCTACATTATCTGGTTACATAAGAGCAAGACTGTCTCTGCAGTTGATACCCTGATTCAGTCCAGCTCTGCTGTGTGTTCTGTCTCACAGAGGGGGTGCTGGCACTAGAAGACTCCCAGCACCATAGTGCCTGAGGCTACAGATTTGGGAGCACGTAAGTCCTTAGTGAGAAATTATGAAAGTGTGAGCTCTTATTCCTTTGTAAAATCTCCAGCCCTCACCTGCCTACCATTCAATTCCAGGACTCTGGCAGTCGACTAAAGTGAAATTAAATAAATGAACACCCCAACATATCATTGAAATACTTTTGCCCCCAGAACAGCCTCAATTCGTGGGGCATCTACATACGGTGTCGAAAGCATTCCACAGGGATGCTGTCCCATGTTGACACCAATGCTTTCACCTGGATTCACCTGGTCAGCCTACATCTTGGAAAGAACAGATCTTAATGCTTTGTATACTCAGTGTATAAACCATATCGTTTATCTTATTTACATTACGACACTCATCCTTATATCACGTCAATAGACACACCTATGTAAGTGAAGCTTGTGATTGGTGGTTGGGTTGTGACTGGAGAGGAATTGGTCTGAACGCAGGGATGGAGGGGTTAGAAGTAGACCTAGAGATGGGCCACTCCCCAGGTCTATTCACTGAGCCGCTCTGGACCAGTTTGAGTGCTGTTATATTGCGTAACCATTATGTAACATAGTTGGGACACACAGCCCCTCATTCCCTCCCCCCTGCCTTCCACCTACTCACGTTTTTTGCAAAGTTAAATGTATGTCTATGGCTAGGAATGTTTTGAGTCTTTCCATTCAATTCCAATGCTCTTTTGATTTGATGCATAGAGGCAAACAATACCAGGATATTGAAGCATGAGCCATGTAACCATTTTGAGTACTGTTTTCAAAACAGAGATTTGTATACTCATATGTTTATTTACTAGTTATGTTTATTCCATCACTGTCAACAATGTGTATGATAACAGCCATGCTAGAGTCTTTTTTCAAATAATGAACCGCAAGGAATTGCCCCTTTAGGTCATGCTTTGTGGAAGAAATGTGGTCTTGTCAACAGCGGAGAGGCTCGACTATGCATGACATTTTTGTGCTGTGTGTGTGCATGGTAGGATCTGATGGCAGTGGGTGGTTTTGAATCCGGGTTGTAGTTGTCACTTACCACAGCTGAGCAGGGGTTAAGTAGTGGTTTGGTCTCAAGTTCAATACCTGTATTTTCCTCACGTAAAAAAATGATATACACTGCTCAAAAAAATAAAGGGAACGCTAAAATAACACATCCTAGATCTGAATGAATGAAATATTCTTATTAAATACTTTTTTCTTTACATAGTTGAATGTGCTGACAACCAAATTACACAAAAATTTATCAACGGAATTCAAATTTATCAACCCATGGAGGTCTGGATTTGGAGTCACACTCAAAATTAAAGTGGAAAATCACACTACAGGCTGATCCAACTTTGATGTAATGTCCTTAAAACAAGTCAAAATGAGGCTCAGTAGTGTGTGTGGCCTCCACGTGCTTGGATGACCTCCCTACAACGCCTGGGCATGCTCCTGATGAGGTGGCGGATGGTCTCCTGAGGGATCTCCTCCCAGACCTGGACTAAAGCATTCGCCAACTCCTGGACAGTCTGTGGTGCAGATGGAGCGAGACATGATGTCCCAGATGTGCTCAATTGGATACAGGTCTGGGGAACGGGCGGGCCAGTCCATAGCATCAATGCCTTCCTCTTGCAGGAACTGCTGACACACTCCAGCCACATGAGGTCGAGCATTGTCTTGCATTATGAGGAACCCAGGGCCAACCGCACCAGCATATGTTCACACAAGGGGTCTGAGGATCTCATCTCGGTACCTAATGGCAGTCAGGCTACCTCTGGCGAGCACATGTGCGGCCCCCCCAAAGAAATGCCACCCCACACCATGACTGACCCACCGCCAAACCGGTCATGCTGGAGGATGTTGCAGGCAGCAGAACGTTCTCCACGGCGTCGCCAGACTCTGTCACGTCTGTCACAAGTGCTCAGTGTGAACCTGCTTTCATCTGTGAAGAGCACAGGGCGTCTGGCAAATGCCAAACGTCCTGCACGGTGTTGGGCTGTAAGCACAACCCCCACCTGTGGACGTCGGGCCCTCACACCACCCTCATGGAGTCTGTTTCTGACCGTTTGAGCAGACACATGCACATTTGTGGCCTGCTGGAGGTCATTTTGCAGGGCTCTGGCAGTGCTCCTCCTGCTCCTCCTTGCACAAAGGCGGAGGTAGTGGTCCTGCTACTGGGTTGTTTCCCTCCTACAGCCTCCACCACGTCTCCTGATGTTCTGTCCTGTCTCCTGGTAGCGCCTCCATGCTCTGGACACTACGCTGACAGACACGGCAAACCTTCTTGCCACAGCTCGCATTGATGTGCCATCCTGGATGAGCTGCACTACCTGAGCCACTTGTGTGGGTTGTAGACTCCGTCTCATGCTACCACTAGAGTGAAAGCACCGCCAGCATTAAAAAATGACCAAAACATCAGCCAGGAAGCATAGGAACTGTGAAGTGGTCTGTGGTCCCCACCTGCAGAACCACTCCTTTATTGGGGGTGTCTTGCTAATTGCCTATAATTTCCACCTGTCTATTCCATTTGCACAACAGCATGTGACATTTATTGTCAATCAGTGTTGCTTCCGAAGTGGACAGTTTGATTTCACAGAAGTGTGATTGACTTGGAGTTATATTGTGTTGTTTAAGTGTTCCCTTTATTTTTTTGAGCAGTGTATTTAACCATTAAACACATGTCTTTCATCAAACGAGTAGGTCCATATGTACTGTAAGTATCATAGTCTTTCATAACCACAGTGTGTGGTTCAGGTGTTGCGTGCTGTAGAAGCTGGGGGAATCCCACTCTATAACATTAATATCTGACTTTGATTTGCCCTGCTGTGAAACCCAGAGGTGTCTGCAACCTGCCCCAGAAATGTGTGAAAAGGTTGCAGCGTGTCACACTGGACATGAGACAGGGCTGTGTAATCCTGTGGCCCCCTCCCATGCTGGCTGCTCCACCGACCCTCTTCCCCAGGCTGGGAGGGACAGCAAGGTAACTGGAGAGCCTTGTTTGTGCTCTATTTTCCAGGAGGTCTATTCTGCAGGAATCATTTTGTGACACGCACATCCAGTCCCCCAGCCCCCCACCTCTCTCTCCTCTCTCCCTCCTTTCCTCATGCCTTCCTCCTTCTCTCGTTCCACTCTCTCATGTTGACCTACTTTTCTCCTAACCTGTTTATGCAAGCGACCCCATACTCCAATCAAATCAGGAAAAGGGGAATCACAGCAGAATCCAGTAGACGAGTGCTGCAGTTGTCAGGGAATGTCACCTTGACACTATTGCAAGGTGACATCAGTCGCACCACCCAGACCAAGCATGGGGTGAACGCAAGTCCAAAATATTTTCTGTGCGTTTGTGAAGGGCATTGAGGTGTCAGCCCTCAAAGAGCTGCTTTGTTTGCAGGCTTAGTCCAGGTCACTCCCTCTGTTTGTCTTTGTGTTATGAACATAACCTTGTTGTTGTGTGTTTTGGGAGGGCGGCAGAGAAGATAGGATGAGGAATAGACGCTGCCCCACTGGGCTCTGCCTTGATTTCCATCCCCATGTATTCTTCTCTTGACAGGTCTGCTGTGACACTGAACTTGGGCCTGGAGAGTTGGCAGCAGGGACAGACTATTTCTGCCCTTACTTTGTAGGTCAAAGAGCCATGGACATGCCTGCTGAGTGAGAGCCTATGAGAACAGGCTGTGAGGTATGTTATGACTGGGCTTAGAGAAGGAGAGGAAGCTTGCCCAGTTTTCCCTCTGGGTAAAGTGGTTTGTGTCAGGTTGAATGAGGCCTTTATAATGTGGACTGGGGCATAAGAGAGGTCCTCCGTTCTGTTGGGGGGGAGGAGGGGGGGGACGTAACCTGTAGGTGTATGTGCGTGCTCGTACATCTGAGGGCGTTTGTGTGTTTAGTGTGGTCGTACGGGTACATCTCTGCCCTGCGTGCGTAGGTCCGCAGGCTTATAGAGAGTTAGCGGCAGGAAGTAGGTCACTGTTACACCAGGGAGGTCGGACAGGCGGTCTGTCTAGAAAATGTGTCAGTGTGTCACTCCAAAGCTCCTCTCATTTCAAATGAATCCTGTGTGTCAGGAAAGTAAGGAGCCCAGGGAGTGACTTTAACCAAGCTATTTGTGAGGACTGGAAACAGGGTGTTAAAAGAGATGAGGACTCAGAGTCTCTGTTAAACATGCCTGTGGTTACAAACACCTAGGTTAGGCCATCTTTTGCGTCTTGTCTTGATTTAGATTGTGTCTGTCTAATCATTGTACCTCGCAGCTCTGCTATGTGGCTGTGTTCAATTAGTAGTCAGTGATTTAAATTACTATAGAAGAATGTTTCTTGTCAGCAGCTGCTCTGGTATAAATTACAGTTTGTTTTTGTTTATTACGCTAGTTGGCATATGGTTATTATTATTCTTTGCAGTGTTATATCTAACCTATGAACCCGTTTGTATTCAGTATCAAATGATAACTACAGCGAGGTGTTGGTCTTTATCTGTCTGGCATACGCACAGCTGATTTTCAAACAGACCCATCATGAACTGTGTGCAACCCACATAGACACGAGTAAAGAAAGGAGAAATCTAACAATACTTTGACGATAGGTTGAGAAATTCAACATCCTTTTTTATTGTTTTCAATCTTGAAATGCATCCATCTTCCATGATGAATATTAGTGTCTTTACATACACAGCCATGTCAAAAAGAAGGGGTGGTGGCGACCTAGACACCACCGACTGCTAAACACCACACAAGTCTCGTCTGCATCTTTGTCTTTTTTAGAATCTTTTCTTCATGAAATCATCAGCAAAAACACAAGCATCACTGATTTCAAACACAATGAAAAAAGGGGAGAATGGGGGTATGGAGCAAATACATCATCACGGTCGATAGGAGAAAGACACACGAAGATAGTCACAGAACACAGAACAAATAAAACAATGACATTAACATTACAGTGTTGTCTGAGAGAGGGAACGCTTTACATTTATACACAAGTGGCAAAAAGCTAAACATGGTACATATACTTTATAAAACTGTGTGGTACAGTGCAGGCTTCTCATTGTCACCCAAAACGAGGAAAATAAAGGCCGGGGGTGGATGCCCCATGTTTTACACTACAGAGGCACATTAGAAAAAGGGGAAATCCCTATTTCATTAACAAAGTAGAGATTGTCCTTAGTTTTTACAAAACTTAATTGCAAAAGCTCTGATTATTCTAAACCAGGTTTTTCTAATGTCATGGGCTATTTGTGTAATATAGTAAATTAGCTTCTGTTTCAGAGATCCAATGACCTAGTATCTGGGTTTAACACCATGTCTCTAGGGCAGTGGATCGACGTCAGGTTAGAAGCCTGAGGTTCTGAGCTCAGTGCATTGTGTTGTGCGGAGGAGACTAGGTGGCCTCACTCAGAGTTCAAATATCATACAGATATCATTTAGATTATATTACTATATTTAAAATAACTCCCGCCCCTATATTTCCCCACTTTGCGGTTTTAACTTGAGCTTTTATACGTTAAGGTTTATACACATTCATATTTTAGTCTGATTCTCTTGGCTTTGCTGCAGATGTGGGCATAGGAATAAATACATTGGGCTAAGAGATGGGAACGAACAGTGGAAGTCTAGACTGTTGATGATGCTCAACTTTAGGCCAGCAGCCTAGTTCTGTCTCTGATTGACTTTGATTGAATGCTGTCTAAGATCTTAAAGATCTACTGCAATAACAGGTAAGCTGCATTTCAAAAGCTATCGGCCATGTTTCTGTAAACAGAGTTAAAGTGATGACATTAAAAACGTTTTAACTTAAGTGGAGTTTGCAACAGTAGACACAATGTGACTGTACAGTAATTCTGACAAAAACAGGATGATTAACGTCCAAGTCCTTTCTTGCCTCAACAGTTTGTCGCATTGTTGTGACATTTGTTTGTTTTCTTCAAAAATATATATTTATAAATTATTGGTGAATTTACAGTAATATACAAACCGAGTGCTTGAACAAGATAGATAATGGATGGGCTGTGTGAGATCATGGAGATGGGAAGGGAAATGTGGATTGGGAGGGTTAGAGAAGAGAAATGGAACTTCTCATTGTGTTGCATCTTTGGTCAAGGGAATGTTCCCAGAATGTTGCTGCTACGTTTGTCTAAAGCCAGATGTGCACCATAGGAGGGGCACTGAAAGCTGACAATACAATTCCAATAATGGTCAACTTATATTCTCATTTGAAATGACCAACTGTGGTTTGACGAAAAACGATATGAAAGAGTCTCATCCCTCCTCTCATTTAGAAACAAAAGTCCTTCTGTAATTATGGAGAAGATGCAAGAACTGAAAAGTGTATATACAATATATACACATAGAATACTGTTCCCCCAGAAGTCCAGCCCTGTTTTGGGCTTCAGTACAGCTTTTTAGTCCCAGGACATGAAGGTGAGGGAGGTGTAGATGGGGGGTAAAGGAACGATAGTGGATTGAGATTGAGGAGGGGAAAGGGAAAGAGCGTATTTTGATCTAAGGCAGCATCAGAGACACCTCACAATGTAAGGAACCTCGACAAATTTGTGTTGCCCTCAAGTGTTCAATAGGCACTTAGTCTCGTCTGTTGTTATGGCGTCCACTTGACGACTCCTTTTCCCCACTCTCCTTCCTTGACTCAGCTTAGGACAGCTGCTTATAGAACCCTGTGGGGGGCTGGCTCTCACTCTCTCTCTCTTTGCCGCTCTGCTGTTGCATGAGGGCCAAGTAAGGGTGCTGGGGCAGGGGTAGGATAGAGGAAGGAGGAGGGGTGGTGAGAGAGTCCTGCTGGGAGCTCATGGCTTTGTGTTTGAGACGCAGTTTGTGAGGCAGGGCAGTGCCCTTAACCTCTGCCTGGGTGTCCCCGCTTTGGCATAGGGAGGAGTCCTGCGGGGAGGGCAGAGGGGACCCTGGCTTGTGTGAGACAGACAGGTGCTGGAGGTAACTCCCGGTGTCAGATAAGGAGGAGGACGTGGACTCGTCGTCCGTGGAGGTCTCCTTGTCAGAGCTGCGGGGGTCATTGTCACTAGAGGAGGTGTCTTTGCCTGAGGTTGAATGTTCTTGGTAGTACCCCTCACTAATGGCCCCGCCCTCATAGGTCAGTATGGGGGGCTCCTCGTCCTGGGTGCTAAGATAGCAGTGACTAGCCTGGTTGTGGCACAGGTGGGATGTGACGGCCTCCTGTTTTTGGAGGATGTCTGGAGCGAGGCCTGTCTGGGTCTTTTGCTCCTGTTGCAGAGCTCTGTACACCTGCCCCTCTCCTGCCTCGCTGTGGCACTCTGAGTATTGGTACGGAGGGGAGTCTAGTGTCTTCCTCTCCATCTGCTTGGTCACCTCTGCCAGTCTCTCTGAGCTTTCTGTGTGGCTCTCTCGAGCCTGGGCCAGATGGCCGGCCTGAGCACTCTGCTGTTGGGCTGTCTGTTGATCTATGTCCTGCTGCCTTTGGCTCTCCCCAGGGTAGGAGGCACTACTGGAGCGATAGAGGATGACACTCCTCTGTTGGGTGGGTGGAGGGACCTGACTGGTCTGGCTTGTGATGCTCTCCTGGTGGTGGTAGGAGTGGTGCTGTTGGCTGTGGTACACCGACTCCATCTCCTCCTGGTGGTGTGTGGAGGACAGGCTATGGTGGACGTTGAACATGCTGCTTCCAATGTCCATCTCCAGGCTGCTTTCCTCCTGCTTGATCCCGTAGACCGCAGGCTCTGGGCTGTCCCGGGAGGACCCGTCTGACATGTCTGAAAGGGAGCCATGGGGGGAGTGCGTCACCAGTTGACTATGCCCCCCCCCGCTGCCTGACTGCTCAGTCTCCGAGGAGTCAGAGTTCATCATCACCTGGGAGCTGCTGGAGTAGCCGCTGGAGTAGTAATTGGATGTGGAGGATCTCCCGTTGCCTCCATTGTTGCCTCCACTAGTGAGCTGCTGGCTCTTCTCCATGTAGGAGGCAGTGCTGATAAGGCCAAAGCGCAGCTTCAGCTGCAGCAGCTCCGTCTTCAGGCGGCAGTTCTCGTCATTCAGCACCATGACGCGGTTTTCCAACACCATGTCGTTCAGTCGTCGCTTCTCCCTGGAGCGTTTGGCCGCCTCGTTGTTCTTACGCCGCTTCTCCCAGTAGGATGCATCCTTCTTTTCATCAGAGATGAACTCACGCTTGCGTCTGCAACTCATGCTGGGCTTTACGAGACGCCCCTGGCGAGAGGGGGTTCCTTGAGGCGATGGGAGAGACTCTGCGTAGTTAGAGTATGTCTCTAGGTTGTCCAGGTTATTTTCTGAGCTTGCTGATTGGAGTTGTGAATTCAGGCATTCCATTGTTGCTCAGTGGAGGACAGTTTGGAATATTGCTACAACCACTGGAAAGGAAACTCAAGGAATGGGGTGATAAGGAACAGTGGGATTCAGCTATATCTCACTGAATGAATGAGCTTATAGTTCAAGTGTCTAAACTGGCCAAGAAGGTCAAGAAACAGTGGAACTCTGCGTTAATTCCCCTCATTTATCCAATGTATGTTCAGCCTTTCTCTAGGCAAGTCTCTTCAGCTTTCTCACAGAAAAGTGGGTCAAAGCTGCCTTGTAGAGAAGAAAAAAAAGAGTTCCTAGAGTGGAGAATGTGACAAGCTTCACTGAGCAATTCTCTAACCTTCTTTTCTCTGTTTTGTTTTTCTATCTTTTTGTGAGAGCGCTGTGCTGAGCAGACAGAGAAGTGTTGTACTGCTCCAGGCGTGTTGCAGGATGTAGGTCACTCAGTCTATCTCGGCTTGTCAGTCTCTTGGGAAGGGCGCTACCTCTCTCCTTCTCCAGTAGGTTGCAAGATGAAAGGCTGAGGAGACAAAGAAAGAAAAGGCAAAACGCTTAATCCTCGTGGACTGCTGTCGACCACTATGCATTCAGATTGAAGGAATAATATGTTCTTTATGTCATTGTTAATGAAATCCATTTTAGTTTTTGGCATGACTGGTGATCAAATCATTTTGAGGGATAATTAATAATACGCTCCTTCTCACATCCTCCTGCTTTCATCTATGTTCTGCATATCTGGCTTTGACTGAATTGTTACCCCTGGCAACCAGTGAATATTCACTAGACCCTAGTAACCACTGTCTGACCTCATGGCCCTTCTATTGATCTTCTCTGTCGCTGGTCCATGACCCCTTAAGGTGTCAGCTTGCTTCAGTTCGGCTGCCGACTTGCCAAACTGAACAAGTGTGCTTGCACACTCCCTTAAAATACCTTTGCTTGGAAAACTAGGGAAAAAAGCAGCAATAGTACTTTGTCCATATTGAGATGCCGTAGCCAATATACACTTCCTCAAAATAGTCAGAATGAATCTATGATAAATCAAGAAATCTGTCATTAATTTTTACGTTTCTGCAGAGGAGATCTCAGTCGAGCAATTTTACATCTAACTGGGGTGTTTGGTGCAGTATTTCTCAAAGACAAAATGTGCATGAAAATGATTCCGTACCCTTACACAATGTATGCACAAACTCTTCCGAACTGTTTTGGCTGGGAAGCATGTGGACGCGTTTAGCCCTGCATGTGGACGCGTTTAGCCCTGCATGTGGACGCGTTTAGCCCTGCATGTGGACGCGTTTAGCCCTGCATGTGGACGCGTTTAGCCCTGCATGTGGACGCGTTTAGCCCTGCATGTGGACGTTTTTAGCCCTGCATGTGGACGCGTTTAGCCCTGCATGTTGACGCGTTTAGCCCTGCATGTGGACGCGTTTAGCCCTGCATGTGGACGCGTTTAGCCCTGCATGTGGACGCGTTTAGCCCTGCATGTGGACGCGTTTAGCCCTGCATGTGGACGCGTTTAGCCCTGCATGTGGACGCGTTTAGCCCTGCATGTTGACGCGTTTAGCCCTGCATGTGGACTCGTTTAGCCCTGCATGTGGACGCGTTTAGCCCTGCATGTTGACGCGTTTAGCCCTGCATGTGGACGTGTTTAGCCCTGCATGTGGACGCGTTTAGCCCTGCATGTGGACGCGTTTAGCCCTGCATGTTGACGCGTTTAGCCCTGCATGTTGACGCGTTTAGCCCTGCATGTGGACGCGTTTAGCCCTGCATGTGGACGCGTTTAGCCCTGCATGTGGACGCGTTTAGCCCTGCATGTGGACGCGTTTAGCCCTGCATGTGGACGCGTTTAGCCCTGCATGTGGACGCGTTTAGCCCTGCATGTGGAAGCGTTTAGCCCTGCATGTGGACGCGTTTAGCCCTGCATGTGGACGCGTTTAGCCCTGCATGTGGACGCGTTTAGCCCTGCATGTGGAAGCGTTTAGCCCTGCATGTGGACGCGTTTAGCCCTGCATGTGGACGCGTTTAGCCCTGCATGTGGACGCGTTTAGCCCTGCATGTGGAAGCGTTTAGCCCTGCATGTGGACGCGTTTAGCCCTGCATGTGGACGCGTTTAGCCCTGCATGTGGACGTTGACTTGCATGGTGAAATAAACATGAGGCCAATATAGTAGTTTCTGAGTTACTATCTTTTTCTGAGTAAGACCTTACACATTTGCTATTTGCGACATTATTCCTCCTCCTTTGTAATCATAACTGCATGTCTGGCAACCAAGTCGAGAGCACATGATTACCATGTAAACTCCTCGAAATTACATCATTCAAACACATGGAATGATTGGACATTGAATTTGTAAGCTTTAAACAGCCATTATTGACTTATTTCATGGCTGTTCTAAATAGTCTTTCAGACAGATTTATTTTAAGAGCCAGGACAGTGAATCACACAGGTGCAGTGGGGGTAGGCTTCCCCTCATTCCATTTTAGAATTCTAGATTCTAGAAAGATTCCAAAACAACCATATTAAGAAACAGCCCACTACGTTTACATAGAAATTATCATGAATTGGAGAATTTACTGTAAGTGTAATAACCGTAAAAATTCACATTCTATTTGGACAACCAGTTCCTGGCAGTGAATGTAGACAAAGGTTCCCTGCCAAGGAAAAGAGGTGGAGAGGGTACGGGATTTTAAGGTAAGGATGTTGGGGGTTAATTAATGAATATAGGTCAAGTCTCAGGAAGGACGGGGCTGGAGAATGTACCACGCTCTCCTGAATTATGACACCAGGGTGGTCAGCCTCATAACTATGAAGTGTCTGGGAACCTGCTCAGCAGGGACTCTCCTGGTAATGAGGTAAACAGAGGTAGATGTGTCACTAGCCAAACATCTTAAGTATGATTTTCATGAATAAGCCAAATGGCTTTTCATGTTTCCAAGTTGTCTCTGCTGGTTGTGTACCAGTTAGCCTATTTTATCTGTGTTGCTGACTAACTGGTTCAATATCAAATACATTCCATACAGGTGACTTGAGACAAGCAAAGGAATTCAACAGGCATCGAGGATGGAGACTTCCTGGAACATTTGAGATAACTCATTCAGACTATGTTCCCTTGTTCCATGGTTCCATTAAACTGGTCTTGTATGCTTTAAAATCAAATTACTTAAATCAAATGAGTTGCTGGCCAACAGGAGTTGTTTCATCCCTGCCTCCCTGCCTCATTTACTCTCATTTTCTTACTGAACAACATGAGTTGAGACACACTGATTCTCTCTGCCTCTGTCATTTCATAATCTGTTTTTTTTTCTCCATGGGTTATATTCTCCCAGGAGTCTGGGGCAAAATTATGTAACTGTCAATTGCTCTACACGTTTCAAATGTGGGTTCAACACCAATTTTTCTTTCCAGGCACAATTCAGCAACAAAATGAGCCAAATCTAGATGGGATATTACACCACTAGTTCTTAAATTAAAAATGTTTTGCTTCCCACAAAATGATGACAAGCCTTCTAGGTCATTTGGGTCCCAGTAGAGACTAAATAGGGATACAGGCTACGATTTTGCCTGGAAAAAGGCTTGAGACAGGGCCTGATATCGCACTGCTAAATGCAGTACTTTAAGGTCCTCATTCCCACAAGCCATTTGCATGTGGCTCATGGGCAGGAGGGAAAGAGTGGCAAGAGCCCAGAAACCACTCAGTAAACCCTGGCTCTGACTAGTGCCTACACAGCAAGCTGGAATATAGGTCAGTGGAACCACGGTTGAGGCAGCGAGAGAGATACAGAGAATTAGAGAGTACTCTATTTATAGAGGTGAAAGATGCACGGCGAGAGGGACGAAGAGATGGAGAGAAGGTAGACAAAAGAAAGGCGGAAATGAGCTCAGATGATAGCACCTCGCAGGATGTAAACAAACGCGGTACTGTACCAGCGTTAACAACATATCACCTATGGAAACAAAAGTAAAAAATGGGGCAAGTAATCATATCAACATCAATCCCTCCTCATCGAACAACACACTTCCACTGCGCAAACAGATTGACTGTAAAAAAACAAAAAACAAGCTGCTCATCTCCTCTGCGGGCGGCTGGAATTAGCTGGAGACATGAATGGAGCTGGAGTGTTTGCTGATTAATGCATCACAAGCTCTTAGTCTCCCACTACTGATACAGGAATAGGGCACTGCATGCCACCCTTACCTGATAATCAGAACATCTAAGCATCAAACCTATCCACTTCAATATAGTGTATCAAATATCTAACTGCAGGCTACTGAGATAGGGATTGCCAATGAAAGTTTCATGTGTTTTTATGAAATATGTAGTGTGACCTGCCAGAACAAATGTCAAATAGTAAGAAATTCTACTGCTTCCCTTTTCGCCCATCTAATATGCTTACGAGGCTCTGTGTTTAAATGGAACACTCCTACGCTTGTGGTAGACCATAATGAATTCCATGTCCAATTTCATGATAAAAGGTGAACAAAAAGCTGCATCTCAGAGTATGAATCTGTTACTGATAGCTCTGTTTAACATTAGCACACATCCTTGTTATACTTAATAAATATAAAGTCATTCTACCACAGGAAAGGGCTTGGTTACATTTGTGAAGTGATCACAGAGAATCTAAATGTATGCCATTTACAATTATTGGGTCCAAACAACACACAAAGCTATATTTGGTGGGGCTTGAGTTCAAAAGCTTGTTTTTGTTGAGCTCTTAAAGTAATGGGAGCAGGAGTAAAATAAGGAGGAGGCCCCCAGACCTGGGTGCAATATTTTACTGAGACTGAGGAACTGAACTGCCCCCAGGGGGGAACAATGCAAATAGATGGCTTTTCCCCAAATTCCAAGTAGGGTTGGGCTGATATATGATTAAATAGAATAGTGACATTTGACATTGACGATATATTGTGAAGTGCAAGACGATATATCGTGATGTGCTGTATCAATATGTTGAAAATTACGTGTAAATGAATGAACTAAGCCTTATTTAGTCATTAACGGTGCAGAACGATTATATCGGATATCGCGATATTTGGAGTAGCACATCGTAGAAGGGGTCTCCCCAAATATCATCCAACCCTGATTCCTAGACTGGGTTTATCTTCCCAAGAAAAAGTACAAATTCCTGGACATGAAGGTGGAGTTCCAAGCCAACTCCTTGTTCCATAAACACAGCCATATCAGCCTCTGTTAAACAGGAAAAAAAGAGTGACCCAGTGCAGTCCATGTGTTTCCCAGTCACATGTGCTCCCTTGGCCTACTTCTCTGCCTCTCCCTCCCAGCCACAGCAGCACAATAACAAAGCACCTACTCTATCCTTCATTATCTTTCATTGTGCCAGGAAACCCTGAGAATGTCAGGCGGGTCAGGATAAACCCCACTCCAGGAAACCCTGAGAATGTCAGGCGGGTCAGGATAAACCCCACTCCAGGAAACCCTGAGAATGTCAGGCGGGTCAGGATAAACCCCACTCCAGGAAACCCTGAGAATGTTAGGCGGGTCAGGATAAACCCCACTCCAGGAAACACTGAGAATGTCAGGCGGGTCAGGATAAACCCCACTCCAGGAAACCCTGAGAATGTTAGGCGGGTCAGGATAAACCCCACTCCAGGAAACACTGAGAATGTCAGGCGGGTCAGGATAAACCCCACTCCAGGAAACCCTGAGAATGTCAGGCGGGTCAGGATAAACCCCACTCCAGGAAACCCTGAGAATGTCAGGTGGGTCAGGATAAACGCCACTCCAGGAAACCCTGAGAATGTCAGGCGGGCCAGGATAAACCCCACTCCAGGAAACCCTGAGAATGTCAGGCGGGTCAGGATAAACCCCACTCCAGGAAACCCTGAGAATGTCAGGCGGGTCAGGATAAACCCCACTCCAGGAAACCCTGAGAATGTCAGGCGGGTCAGGATAAACCCCACTCCAGGAAACCCTGAGAATGTCAGGCGGGTCAGGATAAACCCCACTCCAGGAAACCCTGAGAATGTCAGGCGGGTCAAGATAAACCCCACTCCAGGAAAACCTGAGAATGTCAGGCGGGTCAGGATAAACCCCACTCCACATTGTTCACCATCAACTACAATAGTAGTGAAACACGACATAGTGCACGCTGCTCGAGTGAAACATAGGTAATCTCATCCTCATGATAATTATAGCCATGTTATTACCATGTTTTTAGCAATAAAATAAGTAAGCCTACTAATACAATAAGGAATATAGTAGCTGATCATTGCAATTACAAGCAATTTATGGAAAGATTCATGAATCCTACAGAAATGGGGTGTGGCACAGAAAGGTGAGGATTGAAGAAAATGTATGAAAGGCAAAATGAATATGTTTCTAATTGTGTATCACTACGATATGAAGGAAACCTACATGTTTATTAGGCACATTTATCTGCTGCCCATCAGTGTTTATGTTTTGCATGAATGGGTTGGGTGTCTTTGTCAAGCCAGCTAGGATTTATTTTGGTAGGTTTTTATTCTGGTATTATAGGGGGCTCTGCAGCACATCCCCTCCCCTTTATGACTAATGTGACCTACATTTGGAGCTGGCATAGCGGTCCACCTTATGCGCCAAACAATTAGCCCTCCTCAGCAAAGCACAATAGAGGCTATGGGTTTCCGCTGATTGTGTCATCTCCCCTACCTGTATCTGTTTTAATTACTTAAATGATTTATTATGCAACCCGCACCATTACTATAGCCTTTAGTGCAATGTGTTACAAAAATGTAAGGCATAACCAAATGCTTTGCGTAATTTCCCATTGTGCATAGCACCTGTACCATAGCACACTTGTACCATAGCACACCTGTACCATAGGCTAAATTCTAAACTACATGGTTTTCATAAAAACATGAATAGCGTGAATAGCCTACACCTTTACCACGGTACCAAAAGTAGGCTAGACACAAGTGCGCATGCCATCACTAAACAACAAATGTATGAGCTGCGGGCACCTGGCGGGGGGCACACATTACACAATCATTCCCACGTGCAGTGTGGGGCTACTTTCAACATTCAGACTGAGCAGGGTGGTCTTTTATAAGACAAGTTACAACAAGTGTGTGTGCAGTATTAATTCTTATATGCATGTAATCTAATAACTGCATAGGTTATACGTTGAGATGGACATGCAGTGCGCAACAGTGTTTCCCAATATAACTAATAACCTACACGGCAGGCACATATCCACGTCACATCATAAGTGTTCTGCCCTCTTCAACATACCACTACTCTTTGTGGTGTCTCTGATAAATGTACCTTTTGCAAATTATAACAGATCCCCGGGGAAGTCATTCAAGGCAAAAGCAAGTTTCTTGCACATAGGTTGTTGCCCTGTTGCATTCGCTACCCATAGGCTAATCCAACAACTTGTCACGACTTTGAGATTTTGACCCAGTAGCCTACATTTGACTCAGTAGTCTAAATAAGCACAGAAATAAACATGCCCAGTATATCCAGCTCACTTAACAGACACCGACAATACTTTAGATTATCATTCATATCCTAAACAATGTTTTCAGAGATGTAGGACAGCACAATACTCCAGTAGCCTTTACTCTAGATTCAGTTTGCCCCACTGAGCAGAGGAAGGGTTAACGGGTTGGCTAACCTTTCACAAATAACTACTTACTTCATGTGATGGAGAGAAGTGTGTCCTCAGACCATCATTAACGGGTTTATTTTGCTCAAATAAATGTCCATACTTGTGTTACTAAATAATAGAGGAATTAATCCAAAGAAAAATAATTTTACCGTATTTCAAGTTATTGTATCTTTCAATATTTTCAAAACTCTACTATGATGGGCGGGGCGAAGCTACTCCAAATATGTGTGTTTTCTGTGGCATCTGCCACCCAGCGTTCCTTGTTCTGAAGGAATTCCATCCACCCCTGTCTCCTTATCATCCCCCTATGCATTCTGCCACTAAATAGGGCCTCGCCTTGACAGAACATACTTATGGTTCAACGTCCGTCACCCAAATTATAAACACTTCCCGTTGTGCCAAAATGTTTGCAACAAAATATCAGTGAACTTGAAAGTCATGCAAAACTAAAATGATATAGTCTAATCGATGTGCCACTAAATAACAGTGAAATTAGTATTATTAAACAATTGGATTGAATTGTTTTCACTAATAATAAGTCACATTATATACATGAATCGACTGGACATTTAAAGGCAATCCATATAAAATAAATGCTTACCGTGTATGTGTAAATAAAAGCCCACAGTGCGAAGTCTAATATAACAGCCACGTTTCTGTTCAACAATTCCTATTTCTGACTACTATCGAATTCAAATGTGCGATCGTCCTTCAAGTACAGTGCGAGCTCTGTGATTAGTGCCTGTATGTGAGCATGAATTCTGTGTCGCTTAATTTAAATCTGTTCTCTTATTACGTTAGGGACTTGCTACAATTTCCTCCTTGCTCTCTCAATGTCTCCAATTGTATGTTAGTAGGTCAGCAGTTGCATAACAGGAGTCTTTGGGTGCCTAGTCACGTTTTGTTTCTCGCTCGCGCGCTCGGTATCTGCCCCCTCCCCTTTCTTCTCCTTCGAATTCTTTTGCGGAGAGATGGGGAAGAGGAGAGAGGGGAGGGAATAAACCAGACTTGCTGAGATGAAGGGTGAGATACCCCTAATTAGGTTAATAGAGAGATTGAGAGAGAGACTTGGAAAAATGGAATGGTGGGGAAACATTTTTAGAAACAAGCTATTTATATATGAAGAAGATATATAAATAAACAGCTGTTGTTTGGGTGAGAAGTGTGTGCCCCTTTATTGAATGGATAGGCCTAATCACTCCAGGTGGCTCAGTTTTGCCCTTTTAAATATAGCTTTATTCTTTTCAGTTTTATTCTAATCCGCAAACCAAAATCTATTCACATTGTCCCTCATTAGCATATGAGTAGTTATTTCTTCATATTCAGAAGATTGAAGGCATAGTCTACATGGCCTAGGCTTTAGCTTAATGTGGAGCAGGTGACAGGTGAGCAGGTTTGAATCCAGTGTACACATCAGGAGCTACAATGATCAGTTACAATTGTGACATGGCCACATACAATTGTGACATACACATAGCTGCAACCTGGATTCAGGGGTAGACATAATATAGTAAACAAAAATACAGGACACTCAAATTAGCTATGTTTGGTATGGTATGTATTAAATTGTGGATGTCCATCATCAATTTCGTATGATATGTTCCGAATTACATTTCGTATGATATGTTCCGAATTACATTTCGTATGATATGTTCCGAATTACATTTCGTATGATATGTTCCGAATTACATTTCGTATGAAATGTTCCGAATTACATTTCGTATGATATGTTCCGAATTACATTTCGTATGATATGTTCCGAATTACATTTCGTATGAAATGTTCCGAATTACATTTCGTATGAAATGTTCCGAATTACATTTCGTATGATATGTTCCGAATTACATTTCGTATGATATGTTCCGAATTACATTTCGTATGATATGTTCCGAATTACATTTCGTATGATATGTTCCGAATTACATTTCGTATGATATGTTCCGAATTACATTTCGTATGATATGTTCCGAATTACATTTCGTATGATATGTTCCGAATTACATTTCGTATGATATGTTCCGAATTACATTTCGTATGATATGTTCCGAATTACATTTCGTATGATATGTTCCGAATTACATTTCGTATGATATGTTCCGAATTACATTTCGTATGAAATGTTCCGAATTACATTTCGTATGATATGTTCCGAATTACATTTCGTATGATATGTTCCGAATTACATTTCGTATGATATGTTCCGAATTACATTTCGTATGATATGTTCCGAATTACATTTCGTATGATATGTTCCGAATTACATTTCGTATGATATGTTCCGAATTACATTTCGTATGAAATGTTCCGAATTACATTTCGTATGAAATGTTCCGAATTACATTTCGTATGATATGTTCCGAATTACATTTCGTATGATATGTTCCGAATTACATTTCGTATGATATGTTCCGAATTACATTTCGTATGATATGTTCCGAATTACATTTCGTATGATATGTTCCGAATTACATTTCGTATGATATGTTCCGAATTACATTTCGTATGATATGTTCCGAATTACATTTCGTATGATATGTTCCGAATTACATTTCGTATGATATGTTCCGAATTACATTTCGTATGAAATGTTCCATTTCGATGATGTACATTTCGTATGATATGTTCCGAATTACATTTCGTATGATATGTTCCGAATTACATTTCGTATGATATGTTCCGAATTACATTTCGTATGAAATGTTCCGAATTACATTTCGTATGATATGTTCCGAATTACATTTCGTATGATATGTTCCGAATTACATTTTGTATATGTTACAAATTGCAATTCGTACAATATGTTACGAATTGCAATTCGTACAAAATGTTACGAATTTGCAATACATTAGATATGTTACGAATTCCAATTTGTTGTGGCTAACATTAGCTAGGTGGCTAACGTAAGCTAGGCTAGGGGTTAGGGGTTATGGTTAGGGTTAAGCACAGGAGGTTGGTGGCACCTTAATTGGTGTCTGGAAGCGAATTAATTGAATGGTATCAAACTAATCAAACTCATGGTTTCCATGTGTTTGATACCATTCCATTTACTCCTTTCCAGACATTATTATGAGTTGTTCTCCCCTCAGCAGCCTCCTGTGAGGTGAAGGTTAGGAGTTAGGTTAAAGAGTTAAAGTTAGGGTTTGGGGAAGGATGTAGCTAAAAAGTAATAAATAGTTGCTAATTAGCTAAAATGTTCTAGTTGTTTGTGATGAGTTTCGATCACGTGTTACATGCCCACCTATCCACCCTACGAAAAAAGTATTCAAATGTCTGCACTCACTACTGTAAGTCGCTCTGGGTAAGAGCATCAGCTGAATGACTAAAATGTCATAAATAAATCAAATGCAACCATACCAAACGTAACATGCCATGCTATTTTGAGTGTTCCAGATTTCCGTTGACTATTTTACGTCTAGTCTGAGACCAGGTTGATCACTCATGCCAAGCAAGAACAGGATGAAAATTAGTTTTAGTAATTTGTAGACATATTGCAGTAAATTGTCTGATTTTGTTGTGACATTGGCTCTCATTTCCAGCAGCTGTGGCCTTGTGGTTCGATGCATCTGGTTACAGTTTTTACATAACCGCTTGAATCTCAAGAGCTCAAGACATTGAATCAAGAATCTCAAGACATTGAAACCTCTTTATACCGTAGGCTACTTTATTGGCATCCTCCCTCTTATGAGGCATCCAGCCAGTCCTTTTGTTCCAATGAAAAAAACTGCCGTGGTCACAACAAAATGCATTAAATAATACTGTTATCGCTCCAGTTGTTTCCATGGCTCTCTGTGACGCAAGACAGAACAGACACAGGTTGTAAGGTCAGATAGTGGAGGGCAGATGGACTGGAGAGAGGAAGAGGGTGTAATCATCACAAAGCACAGGAGGTCACAGTCTACCTCCTAAGCATGAGCCTGTCCCACCTGGAATTCATTTACCAGGAAAAAAAGCACAATTGAGAGTGAAAATGAGCAATCAACCTTCCCCTTGCTGTAACTACATGGCATCTTCATATCCAGCTAGGACATAGGCCTAGGCCTAAGATATGTTGCTCATTCCAAGTCAAGATATGCATTAAATGAGCAAAAGGATATGGATATTTCAGACAAATCATTTTTGTCAAGGGTCACAGATTACATTCCAAAAGTCTAAACTGTCATTACTGTACTGGGTAACACATTTCTGAATTGGCAATAACAGCAATAAATACAATTGCAGTCATATTTTAGTTCACTATTTGGGAAGTACCAAAAACACACAAACTCAACCAATGTGTTACAATTGTGTTTTTAAAACTATGTAAAGTGCTACCTTCTATATGGTGTAAGACGACAGGGGGCTTTAATGATCAACTAAGACTGTCTTTACTGAATGGTGTGCATTGCACATTTCATGCAAAACATGACCATTCAGTAATGAAAGTCTTAGTTGATCATTAAAGCCCCCTGTCGTCTGCCCTCCACTATCTGACCTTACAACCTGTGCCTGTTCTGTCTTGCGTCACAGAGAGTCATGGAAACAACTGGAGCGATAACGGTATTATTTAATGCATTTTGTTGTGTCCACGGCAGTTTTGATTGGAACAAAAGGACTGGCTGGATGCCTAGAGGGCTGTTTCCAATTGCAGATGCTTTTATTTGATCTCTCTCATTATCTTCAAGGCCCTGGTTCCTTCTCATGTGACCGGAGAGAGCAGCAGGGCATGGAGGGCTCAATCTTTGTTCAGCATATGCTCTCTGTCTCTGTCTTTCTCTCTCTCTCTTTCTCTCTTTCTTCAACCGACCCACTTGAGCTTTCAAATGCACTTTGCGGATCTACCTGCAATGCCATGCCTTTTATTGTTTATCATTGTGCTATTGAACACAGTCACAGACACAAGTGCGCCTCCATATGCCTAATTTGTTTCACAAATGAGCAGGTTGAGTCACCATTCGTGAAAGGTTTTCTATGTCTTTCTTTGTATTGTGGATAATGAATGGAGGTAGCGAGCATGCAGCAATACCTTCCTCATACATGTCAATGATAGAAACAACCTTGAGAGCAAATGCATATAGATGTTTCATTAATTTGGGTCATATGGAGGCTTAGAGGATTGGTCCTCATTTTTAATAATAATTAGTAATCTAGTAATTGCTGTTTACCTGAAGATGCCACTCATTGCCTACTCTATGTCCATCTCATCATCTGGAGAGAACCTCAAACATGGACCAAGCACCGCCATGCTTCCATTATACCCCTCTCTCTCCCATTCCTCTTTGTTCAGAGCTGAAGCATTGGCCGTGAACTTGACGCACCCCCCCACTCCCTCTGTACCCCACCCAACCACTCCCCCTCCTAGCTACATATGCATGGGTTTCCATGGTAACTGTCGCACTTCCTGCCTAGCAACCGGCGTTATCTCCCACCGATAAACAGGGGGGACAGAATGGAGAGGGGAGTAGCAGGGGGCTGCGGTTTAAGGGGTGTGTTATTGGGGGTGGTTGTGTAGTAGTGAGCTGCTGCAGTAGTAGCTTCATTAACCAGCCTCACTCCTCTCCTCCACCCCCACCCCCACCCTTCCTCTTCCTCCCACTCTCACTACAGGAATCCCCAATTTGACTGAGGAACCTGTGAATCCAGCTGCAGGTTGAGGAGAGCCTCTCCTTTGTAATGAGATTGGAACAGCACAGGGCTCAGTGAATGGAAGATGTTCTGCACTGGTGGATACATGGAGTATATGGAGCCTGTACAGAGTTCTACTGTCAGCTTGTTTTCTCTTCATCTTGATTGATTTGACTTGTCCACATTGACACACATGCTGGTTTAGATAGGCCTATCTCATTCAATGTAGGGGTTGGTTACTTGGGGCAAATAATAATTAAATGACTTCATGGGTTGAGTGTTGTTATTGAGTGACATAGCAATTAAACCTTGGTGTAATTTTGCCACTACACCTGCACCAAATAAAATCTGCGACACTGAAATAAACACACAGGCTACTATGTCACGATCTGTGTGCTCGGAATGACAACAATCACACCGTCAGCTAGCCTACTCAACAAATGGTAGTCTTTGCTGCCACCTAGTGGTTTCTAAAGTTATTATGCTATCATATTTATAACTGCGCTCTGATCTGCTTTGGTTTGTCAAGGGATTTCATATGGGAAATTAATACTGTTCAGACAAATTATAGTTTTAAAATGTCATTGGTATGACACATCTGAGACTAAGTAGGTAAATTTCTTAGTAAAAAAATCTGCATGATGAGTGAATTTATGGGTGCCGTGCAGGGAGTGTAATTCATTTTGTTATGATGTAATCTTATTTCGTTAATGTAAATGTGTCTTCAGACCCAGTCTAGCTCATACCACCCACATCCCCTGAAATCCCCTGTAATGACTATAATTGCAATTCGTCTGTAGCTGTGGCCTCGAACACACACTAGCTCATGACTGGCATGCAGACTCCACCCCTCAGGACTCGTTTGCTCCTGTCTGGATAGACAAAGCTCAATAGTCCAATCTGTCTTGCACTGCTGCTCTTCCTACATACGTAGCTATGTGTAAGTTAGGTCTCATACAGGAGAAAGATGTGACAGAGGATATTCATTTAGGTTGAATATTCTAAATAGTTTACTTTTGTGCTTGCTGATGAAATATGTTCTCAAAAGGCTACTACTTAATCCCTGAAGAAATCTTGGAGTCAATGTAGAACAATCACTCCTCATCTGTTAGATAATGTGAGACAAAGCAAGATACATTATCTTTTTAAACAGGATACATATTTCCACAGTGTAAATGGAGACTGCAACATGTTGTTTTCTCAGTGACTTAATAGATGGAGGAAATCTATGATAATGCTTTAGTGGATATAATGGTGTCCTAACAGTGGGAGGATCAAGTGCAGGGGTGGGAAATCATTTTTGCTCGAGGGCCACATTGGGATTTCAAAATTCAACAGACGGTCGCACACATTTTCTCTTAACTCAAACCTCCCGCGGGTCAGATTGAATGGGCTCACAGGTCATTGCCCATCCCTGATACTGTATGTTGCCATCCCTGATACTGTATGTTGCCATCCCTGATACTGTATGTTGCCATCCCTGATACTGTATGTTGCCATCCCTGATACTGTATGTTGCCATCCCTGATACTGTATGTTGCCATCCCTGATACTGTATGTTGTCATCCCTGATACTGTATGTTGCCATCCCTGATACTGTATGTTGCCATCCCTGATACTGTATGTTGCCCATCCCTGATACTGTATGTTGCCATCCCTGATACTGTATGTTGCCATCCCTGATACTGTATGTTGCCCATCCCTGATACTGTATGTTGCCCATCCCTGATACTGTATGTTGCCCATCCCTGATACTGTATGTTGCCCATCCCTGATACTGTATGTTGCCATCCCTGATACTGTATGTTGCCATCCCTGATACTGTATATTGCCATCCCTGATACTGTATGTTGTCATCCCTGATACTGTATGTTGCCCATCCCTGATACTGTATGTTGCCCATCCCTGATACTGTATGTTGCCATCCCTGATACTGTATGTTGCCATCCCTGATACTGTATGTTGCCATCCCTGATACTGTATGTTGCCATCCCTGATACTGTATGTTGCCATCCCTGATACTGTATGTTGCCATCCCTGATACTGTATGTTGCCATCCCTGATACTGTATGTTGCCATCCCTGATACTGTATGTTGCCCATCCCTGATACTGTATGTTGCCCATCCCTGATACTGTATGTTGTCATCCCTGATACTGTATGTTGCCCATCCCTGATACTGTATGTTGCCCATCCCTGATACTGTATGTTGTCATCCCTGATACTGTATGTTGTCATCCCTGATACTGTATGTTGTCATCCCTGATACTGTATGTTGCCCATCCCTGATACTGTATGTTGCCATCCCTGATACTGTATGTTGCCATCCCTGATACTGTATGTTGTCATCCCTGATACTGTATGTTGCCCATCCCTGATACTGTATGTTGCCCATCCCAGATGATGTTGCCATCCCTGATACTGTATGTTGCCATCCCTGATACTGTATGTTGCCCATCCCTGATACTGTATGTTGCCATCCCTGATACTGTATGTTGCCATCCCTGATACTGTATGTTGCCATCCCTGATACTGTATGTTGTCATCCCTGATACTGTATGTTGTCATCCCTGATACTGTATGTTGTCATCCCTGATACTGTATGTTGTCATCCCTGATACTGTATGTTGCCATCCCTGATACTGTATGTTGCCCATCCCTGATACTGTATGTTGTCATCCCTGATACTGTATGTTGCCATCCCTGATACTGTATGTTGCCATCCCTGATACTGTATGTTGCCATCCCTGATACTGTATGTTGCCATCCCTGATACTGTATGTTGCCATCCCTGATACTGTATGTTGCCATCCCTGATACTGTATGTTGCCATCCCTGATACTGTATATTGCCCATCCCTGATACTGTATATTGCCCATCCCTGATACTGTATGTTGCCCATCCCTGATACTGTATATTGCCCATCCCTGATACTGTATGTTGCCATCCCTGATACTGTATGTTGCCATCCCTGATACTGTATGTTGCCCATCCCAGATACTGTATGTTTTAATCCCTGATACTGTATGTTTTAATCCCTGATACTGTATGTTGCCATCCCTGATACTGTATATTGCCCATCCCTGATACTGTATGTTGTCATCCCTGATACTGTATGTTGTCATCCCTGATACTGTATGTTGCCCATCCCTGATACTGTATGTTGCCATCCCTGATACTGTATGTTGCCATCCCTGATACTGTATGTTGTCATCCCTGATACTGTATGTTGTCATCCCTGATACTGTATGTTGTCATCCCTGATACTGTATGTTGTCATCCCTGATACTTTATGTTGCCATCCCTGATACTGTATGTTGCCATCCCTGATACTGTATGTTGCCATCCCTGATACTGTATGTTGCCATCCCTGATACTGTATGTTGCCATCCCTGATACTGTATGTTGCCATCCCTGATACTGTATGTTGCCATCCCTGATACTGTATGTTGCCATCCCTGATACTGTATGTTGCCATCCCTGATACTGTATGTTGTCATCCCTGATACTGTATGTTGCCATCCCTGATACTGTATGTTGCCATCCCTGATACTGTATGTTGTCATCCCTGATACTTTATGTTGCCATCCCTGATACTGTATGTTGTCATCCCTGATACTGTATGTTGCCATCCCTGATACTGTATGTTGCCATCCCTGATACTGTATGTTGCCATCCCTGATACTGTATGTTGCCATCCCTGATACTGTATGTTGCCATCCCTGATACTGTATGTTGTCATCCCTGATACTTTATGTTGCCATCCCTGATACTGTATGTTGTCATCCCTGATACTGTATGTTGTCATCCCTGATACTGTATGTTGTCATCCCTGATACTGTATGTTGTCATCCCTGATACTGTATGTTGTCATCCCTGATACTGTATGTTGTCATCCCTGATACTGTATGTTGTCATCCCTGATACTGTATATTGCCCATCCCTGATACTGTATATTGCCCATCCCTGATACTTTATGTTGCCATCCCTGATACTGTATGTTGTCATCCCTGATACTGTATGTTGTCATCCCTGATACTGTATGTTGTCATCCCTGATACTGTATGTTGTCATCCCTGATACTGTATGTTGTCATCCCTGATACTGTATGTTGTCATCCCTGATACTGTATGTTGTCATCCCTGATACTGTATATTGCCCATCCCTGATACTGTATGTTGTCATCCCTGATACTGTATGTTGTCATCCCTGATACTGTATGTTGCCCATCCCTGATACTGTATGTTGCCATCCCTGATACTGTATGTTGCCATCCCTGATACTGTATGTTGTCATCCCTGATACTGTATGTTGTCATCCCTGATACTGTATGTTGTCATCCCTGATACTGTATGTTGTCATCCCTGATACTTTATGTTGCCATCCCTGATACTGTATGTTGCCATCCCTGATACTGTATGTTGCCATCCCTGATACTGTATGTTGCCATCCCTGATACTGTATGTTGCCATCCCTGATACTGTATGTTGCCATCCCTGATACTGTATGTTGCCATCCCTGATACTGTATGTTGTCATCCCTGATACTGTATGTTGTCATCCCTGATACTGTATGTTGCCATCCCTGATACTGTATGTTGCCATCCCTGATACTGTATGTTGTCATCCCTGATACTGTATGTTGCCATCCCTGATACTGTATGTTGCCATCCCTGATACTGTATGTTGTCATCCCTGATACTGTATGTTGCCATCCCTGATACTGTATGTTGTCATCCCTGATACTGTATGTTGCCATCCCTGATACTGTATGTTGCCATCCCTGATACTGTATGTTGCCATCCCTGATACTGTATGTTGTCATCCCTGATACTTTATGTTGCCATCCCTGATACTGTATGTTGTCATCCCTGATACTGTATGTTGTCATCCCTGATACTGTATGTTGTCATCCCTGATACTGTATGTTGTCATCCCTGATACTGTATGTTGTCATCCCTGATACTGTATGTTGTCATCCCTGATACTGTATATTGCCCATCCCTGATACTGTATATTGCCCATCCCTGATACTTTATGTTGCCATCCCTGATACTGTATGTTGTCATCCCTGATACTGTATGTTGTCATCCCTGATACTGTATGTTGTCATCCCTGATACTGTATGTTGTCATCCCTGATACTGTATGTTGTCATCCCTGATACTGTATGTTGTCATCCCTGATACTGTATGTTGTCATCCCTGATACTGTATATTGCCCATCCCTGATACTGTATGTTGTCATCCCTGATACTGTATGTTGTCATCCCTGATACTGTATGTTGCCCATCCCTGATACTGTATGTTGCCATCCCTGATACTGTATGTTGCCATCCCTGATACTGTATGTTGTCATCCCTGATACTGTATGTTGTCATCCCTGATACTGTATGTTGTCATCCCTGATACTGTATGTTGTCATCCCTGATACTTTATGTTGCCATCCCTGATACTGTATGTTGCCATCCCTGATACTGTATGTTGCCATCCCTGATACTGTATGTTGCCATCCCTGATACTGTATGTTGCCATCCCTGATACTGTATGTTGCCATCCCTGATACTGTATGTTGCCATCCCTGATACTGTATGTTGCCATCCCTGATACTGTATGTTGCCATCCCTGATACTGTATGTTGTCATCCCTGATACTGTATGTTGCCATCCCTGATACTGTATGTTGCCATCCCTGATACTGTATGTTGTCATCCCTGATACTTTATGTTGCCATCCCTGATACTGTATGTTGTCATCCCTGATACTGTATGTTGCCATCCCTGATACTGTATGTTGCCATCCCTGATACTGTATGTTGCCATCCCTGATACTGTATGTTGCCATCCCTGATACTGTATGTTGCCATCCCTGATACTGTATGTTGTCATCCCTGATACTTTATGTTGCCATCCCTGATACTGTATGTTGTCATCCCTGATACTGTATGTTGTCATCCCTGATACTGTATGTTGTCATCCCTGATACTGTATGTTGTCATCCCTGATACTGTATGTTGTCATCCCTGATACTGTATGTTGTCATCCCTGATACTGTATATTGCCCATCCCTGATACTGTATATTGCCCATCCCTGATACTTTATGTTGCCATCCCTGATACTGTATGTTGTCATCCCTGATACTGTATGTTGTCATCCCTGATACTGTATGTTGTCATCCCTGATACTGTATGTTGTCATCCCTGATACTGTATGTTGTCATCCCTGATACTGTATGTTGTCATCCCTGATACTGTATGTTGTCATCCCTGATACTGTATGTTGTCATCCCTGATACTGTATATTGCCCATCCCTGATACTGTATGTTGTCATCCCTGATACTGTATGTTGTCATCCCTGATACTGTATGTTGCCCATCCCTGATACTGTATGTTGCCATCCCTGATACTGTATGTTGCCATCCCTGATACTGTATGTTGTCATCCCTGATACTGTATGTTGTCATCCCTGATACTGTATGTTGTCATCCCTGATACTGTATGTTGTCATCCCTGATACTTTATGTTGCCATCCCTGATACTGTATGTTGCCATCCCTGATACTGTATGTTGCCATCCCTGATACTGTATGTTGCCATCCCTGATACTGTATGTTGCCATCCCTGATACTGTATGTTGCCATCCCTGATACTGTATGTTGCCATCCCTGATACTGTATGTTGCCATCCCTGATACTGTATGTTGTCATCCCTGATACTGTATGTTGTCATCCCTGATACTGTATGTTGCCATCCCTGATACTGTATGTTGCCATCCCTGATACTGTATGTTGTCATCCCTGATACTGTATGTTGCCATCCCTGATACTGTATGTTGCCATCCCTGATACTGTATGTTGTCATCCCTGATACTGTATGTTGCCATCCCTGATACTGTATGTTGTCATCCCTGATACTGTATGTTGCCATCCCTGATACTGTATGTTGCCATCCCTGATACTGTATGTTGCCATCCCTGATACTGTATGTTGTCATCCCTGATACTTTATGTTGCCATCCCTGATACTGTATGTTGTCATCCCTGATACTGTATGTTGTCATCCCTGATACTGTATGTTGTCATCCCTGATACTGTATGTTGTCATCCCTGATACTGTATGTTGTCATCCCTGATACTGTATGTTGTCATCCCTGATACTGTATATTGCCCATCCCTGATACTGTATATTGCCCATCCCTGATACTTTATGTTGCCATCCCTGATACTGTATGTTGTCATCCCTGATACTGTATGTTGTCATCCCTGATACTGTATGTTGTCATCCCTGATACTGTATGTTGTCATCCCTGATACTGTATGATGTTGTCATCCCTGATACTGTATGTTGTCATCCCTGATACTGTATATTGCCCATCCCTGATACTGTATGTTGTCATCCCTGATACTGTATGTTGTCATCCCTGATACTGTATGTTGCCCATCCCTGATACTGTATGTTGCCATCCCTGATACTGTATGTTGCCATCCCTGATACTGTATGTTGTCATCCCTGATACTGTATGTTGTCATCCCTGATACTGTATGTTGTCATCCCTGATACTGTATGTTGTCATCCCTGATACTTTATGTTGCCATCCCTGATACTGTATGTTGCCATCCCTGATACTGTATGTTGCCATCCCTGATACTGTATGTTGCCATCCCTGATACTGTATGTTGCCATCCCTGATACTGTATGTTGCCATCCCTGATACTGTATGTTGCCATCCCTGATACTGTATGTTGCCATCCCTGATACTGTATGTTGCCATCCCTGATACTGTATGTTGTCATCCCTGATACTGTATGTTGCCATCCCTGATACTGTATGTTGCCATCCCTGATACTGTATGTTGTCATCCCTGATACTTTATGTTGCCATCCCTGATACTGTATGTTGTCATCCCTGATACTGTATGTTGCCATCCCTGATACTGTATGTTGCCATCCCTGATACTGTATGTTGCCATCCCTGATACTGTATGTTGCCATCCCTGATACTGTATGTTGCCATCCCTGATACTGTATGTTGTCATCCCTGATACTTTATGTTGCCATCCCTGATACTGTATGTTGTCATCCCTGATACTGTATGTTGTCATCCCTGATACTGTATGTTGTCATCCCTGATACTGTATGTTGTCATCCCTGATACTGTATGTTGTCATCCCTGATACTGTATGTTGTCATCCCTGATACTGTATATTGCCCATCCCTGATACTGTATATTGCCCATCCCTGATACTTTATGTTGCCATCCCTGATACTGTATGTTGTCATCCCTGATACTGTATGTTGTCATCCCTGATACTGTATGTTGTCATCCCTGATACTGTATGTTGTCATCCCTGATACTGTATGTTGTCATCCCTGATACTGTATGTTGTCATCCCTGATACTGTATGTTGTCATCCCTGATACTGTATGTTGTCATCCCTGATACTGTATATTGCCCATCCCTGATACTGTATGTTGTCATCCCTGATACTGTATGTTGTCATCCCTGATACTGTATGTTGCCCATCCCTGATACTGTATGTTGCCATCCCTGATACTGTATGTTGCCATCCCTGATACTGTATGTTGCCATCCCTGATACTGTATGTTGCCATCCCTGATACTGTATGTTGTCATCCCTGATACTGTATGTTGTCATCCCTGATACTGTATGTTGCCATCCCTGATACTGTATGTTGCCATCCCTGATACTGTATGTTGCCATCCCTGATACTGTATGTTGCCATCCCTGATACTGTATGTTGTCATCCCTGATACTTTATGTTGCCATCCCTGATACTGTATGTTGTCATCCCTGATACTGTATGTTGCCATCCCTGATACTGTATGTTGCCATCCCTGATACTGTATGTTGCCATCCCTGATACTGTATGTTGTCATCCCTGATACTGTATGTTGCCATCCCTGATACTGTATGTTGCCATCCCTGATACTGTATGTTGCCATCCCTGATACTGTATGTTGCCATCCCTGATACTGTATGTTGCCATCCCTGATACTGTATGTTGTCATCCCTGATACTGTATGTTGTCATCCCTGATACTGTATGTTGCCATCCCTGATACTGCATGTTGCCATCCCTGATACTGTATGTTGCCATCCCTGATACTGTATGTTGCCATCCCTGATACTGTATGTTGTCATCCCTGATACTTTATGTTGCCATCCCTGATACTGTATGTTGTCATCCCTGATACTGTATGTTGCCATCCCTGATACTGTATGTTGCCATCCCTGATACTGTATGTTGCCATCCCTGATACTGTATGTTGCCATCCCTGATACTGTATGTTGCCATCCCTGATACTGTATGTTGTCATCCCTGATACTTTATGTTGCCATCCCTGATACTGTATGTTGTCATCCCTGATACTGTATGTTGTCATCCCTGATACTGTATGTTGTCATCCCTGATACTGTATGTTGTCATCCCTGATACTGTATGTTGTCATCCCTGATCAAGTGGCTGCTTGACTTTTAGATGATTAGAAAGTGTATAATCAAAATGAAACACAAATATTTCATTTCAAAGATTTATTCACAAGTACAAAAAAATGTATTGTCATACAGATATTCACAGAACAACAAATGTTTTCATCACCTAGATACAGTTTACAGTGCATGTCTAGTAATTACACAGACCATGTATTCTTTGGACAAGGCTAACAAAAAGTATTCGACTGAGACATGAAAACACTTTCACTAGTTGCCAGACACAGTGTGTTGTCCTACATAAAGCATATCACATTTCAATGATTGACATGGTGTGTGTCTGTCCTCACAGCCATGCTGTTGACTGTGCAATGGAATGATAGAGTATTAGTTGATTTCCAATTGTAATCATCCAAAGTCCATTGTGTTGCAATACATGAAAGAGATGACAATAGTTCAAAGTCCCCATTCAGGGGGGGACCGTCAAAGTCCCCATTCTGGAGACCGTCACCTTTCATGTTATCTGTCCTCAGTGCCCTTTCTATGGTTGTGTTTACAGTTTAAAAGAATGTGGTGTTCTTTCCTCATGCATATTCAAAACCAATTAGTGCCAATGCCACAGCACTAATAATGAGTTTGTTGAAGCTCCAGTTGAATTACAGTGTACATTAGTTCAGCACCAGTTCACCTCAATGTCTCAATCACTGACATTGCTTTTCTATGGCTGTGAGACCTTGAGAAGCAGCATTGTTGTACATGCAGAGTGGAGATGACAGTCAATAATACAGCATCCTCTGGAGAGGTGAGGCAGTGTCCTCTGGTGTCAGAGTGTTTTTGAGGGTCTCACAGTGTATGGGGCAGATGGCCACAAGTGAACCAACACATGTAGCTTTGTGCTTTAATAAGGTGATGATGGCCCGCTGTTACAGAAACTGTTCTCAATTGAGACGCAGATAAGCATTTAGGATTTAAGAGTAGAAAATCAGGACAACTCAAAATTAGAGGGTAAAAATACACACACTCCTAAACATAAAGGTATATAGTTTGAATTGAGTAGTTGGGGTGGATCATAGTCCAGTTGGCCCAGGGCATTGGTTTGTCACCGTAGCAGCTCAGTGTGCCAAGGTACTGTTGTGTTTAGAGTCTCTGTTCCCCTCTATCTCATTTTCACCATGTGTGTGTGCTTATGTTAGTATGCTAGCTCAGATTGAGCTTCCTCTTCTGAGATGGGACAGTTCACCGAGCTCAGTTCACTTTAGCCAGCAGCTGCTCTGAGAACAGCTTCTTGAGCTGGGCGACCTCTTCACTGAGGGAGCTGAGGTGGGACTTGAGGACATTGTTCTCTGTATGGTAATGAGACTCTGTCTGGCCCTGTAGGGGTGTACATACTGAGTGGACATACTGAGTGGACTCTTGCTGTTGTCGCCCCCTCCTGGTCTCCTCTCCCTCCTGCTTATGTGGCCAGACTCCTGCCCCCTCAGCTCCACCCAACATGATGTGTCCGCTGGCTGCCTCCCGGGGACCATCTCTTGCTCCCATTGACTGTATGGGGCTGTGCCTGTTGTCCTCTCCACTGCTGAGGATCTTGAAGCGCATTTTGTGAGGAAAGTTCTTTATGCCCTCCCCAGACTCCACTTTCCCCATCATCACCCTAGAGAGCTCCCCAGGGAAGTGTCCACTGTGGTGCACTTGGGCCTCTGCAGGGGAGTGGTGGAGCTCGTAGCCCAGCTCCTCTGCTCTGTGTGGGGACAGTTTGCCATGATCACTCAGTCGGTCCTCAAAGGAGAGGGGGCTCCCTAGACTGGAGCTGCCTGGGGTGGAGAATCCAGAGTCCTCTGACATGCTGCCAGCGTCCCTGGAGCCTTGCACGCTGAACTGGCCCCCGTGGGCAGCAGGGTGGCTCCCTGGTCCACTGGGCAGATAGTAGTGTGGAGCCAACGTCTGTGGAGCACAGGGGGCTGTGGGGAGGGGCAGGATGGGTGTGTTGGAGGGATCTTTGACCAGGCCGAAGCGGAACTTGAGTGCCAGCAGCTCGGCCCTGAGACGTGCATTCTCCTCCAGCAGCGCCAGCACGCGATTCTCCACCACCATGTCGTTGACGCGGCGCTTCTCCCTGGAGCGCTTGGCCGCCTCGTTGTTCTTCTTGCGCTTGTCCCAATAGCCGTCATCCTTCTTCTCGCTGGGAATGAACTCACGCTTCCGTCTGAGGGCGTTTCCAGAGGTGGGCGGGTCATTGGTGCGCTTCAGAGCAGAGGTGCGTCCGAGCAGAGAGCGGGCCAGCAGACTGCTAGAGGTCAGGATGGACACGGCCTCATCTGTGAAGGACAGGGTCTCACCAGGTGCAGCACTGGACTCCCCACTACTCTGCTCCCTCATGTCTTGAGAATCTTCTTCAAACATCTCACTGGTCACACTCATGATTTTGCTGTGTTGAAATGTTCTGTTCTTCAGATAGTGTCTCAAAATCCAGTGTCGTGGAATGTTATGGTGGTAAATTGTTGCAATAATCCCACCTAGCGTTCAAAAGAGGAAGAATACATGGAGAGGGGAATTTAGTTGTTATGCAAGACCAGTTACAACACAATGTTATGTAACCCCATTACATCTTTCCAGTTAAACTGGAGCTACTTGCACAACAACCCCACATGACTCTTGAATAAGAACCATGATGTACTAAGTGCTATACAGACATGTCGATCTCTTTTGAAAATGTTTACAATATAATAATCAAAGTGGGCTCTTGCCAGTCTAAAGGTTAAAGGGTTAATTATAAGATCTATATCCGTATTCCTTTAATAAAGAAGAGGCTAAAAGGTTTGTTTTTTCCCCTCCCAATTCTAAAGAAAGCTTTTATTTATTATCCCTGTTCTGACGCAATGACTGGAACTGAAGTCGCTTCATCAGACTAAATCAGTGTTAGCCTACATGTAGGTTAATAGCATCGTGTTATATAACACACCGTATCAATCTCTAGAACAATCTGTGCAATGACCTGCATTGATTGCCTTGTCTATTTTTTATTTCACCAAAACAAAATGGCTTAACAGTTTGAGTTCACGATCAGACGTTATATCTTTCAGGAATCGAATTGCACCAAGGACATTTATTAGAGCACTAGCCTAGTTTGCAAGTTGATAATCCTCCGCGCCCAACTGCTATTCCCTCCGTTCATTTACAATTGGTTCGCTGTATAGATCGAACTGTTAACCGAGCAACAGTACATCCCTAAACGAAGACTGAACTGGTTCTTCTCTAAACCGTTTAGTAGATGTAATTCTAAATTCCAGTCAGATATATATGTACAAAGGGAACGAAATAACGTATTGAAACAGCAATGGAAGTTACAACAAACTATTGTAATGAAGGTCCTTTTAATAAGCATAATTGCATACCTGTTCCACTAAATCTATTCAGATCATCTCAATTCATCATAATGTTGTATGTATGTATGTATGTATGTATGTATGTATGTATGTATGTATGTATGTATGTATGTATGTATGTATGTATGTATGTATGTATGTATGTGTATATATATATATATACAATGTATTTTACTTCTAAAGCTGAATCGAAAGTTGGCTATAGTTTTCTTTACTTGGTATATTTTATATTATTTAACCTACATAATTGATTGGCTTCTGTTGTAGGCAACAATGTTACATTTCTATTCTCTGTAGTATAAAGAAGGCACTGTTGAAATACACCTCATGAGTGAAAACTGTGAAATTACCTTGAGTTGGATTCTCGTTGTCTCAGAAAAACACCGATCTTTCAATTTCAGAAACGTGTCACAATTTAACAGAGCGATCGTAATAATTCAGCAGCTTCGATTCAGCACTGGGTCATCGAATACACAGGATACTTTGTTTCCTGCACGGAGTAGGTTACTGTTAGCCTACTCAATATTAGGCTACTAGTCTCCCTGACACCTTGCGTCTCGCGTTTCTGCTCCACTTGGAATGCTGCAGCTCCTATTTGTTTCTTTCCCGGTGAAGTTCAGCCGAGGACGTTTCCTATCCTCACTTGAACCAATGGGCCGCATATGTGTGGTGCGCTCACTGAGACCGCCTCTCTCCCTGCCAAGACCCACCCCGCAAGGGACAGCTCACATAACGTTATCCTGCGCATGCATCATCAACTGAACTCGCTAGCTCATACTTTCGTAACAATGAAGTAATATTGCCATCCCTGGCTCCCTCTCACTCTCCCTGCAGATTTCCAATAGACCTATGCTCTTCAACCAAAAATCAGCTTTAAAGGACGGCAACCGCGGTATCACGTCAAAGTGAGTGACAGATCAGAGTTGTTGGAATAGAACTGAGAAAGAAAATGGCAGCAGTCATTATGTAAGCACTTCACAGTTTTCTAGCATATGGTGATCTCCACTGAATCCATTCTCATTATAAAGGAGATATCCCTAAAAAAAAACTGTATGTGTCTGGAGGGATATAGTTCAGGGAAATACTTTCTGTTTTCCATATTGCTTCTTATGCAATGATCCATCTTTCACAGTGTCAATGAACTCCTTAACATAAGCCAAGAGATTGACCCAGCCTTGTGAAATATTCTCAGAATCTCAGAAAAACACAGTATAGGCCTATTACATAACATAATGGAACATACTAAAGAAGTGTTTTGGATTTACTTACAGAATAATACAAAATGCTCTGAGACCAGGTTGCCACCATAGGGGTTCCATGAAAACAGCAGAATTCAGCAGTCACATGAGCTTTTAGAGTGGAACATACTGTATGCATCAGTCGAATGACCACCAAGCATCTTATGAAAATAAATCCTGGGTTTAAAAATACTCTCTTGAATTAATTTCAAATCCAGACCATAGGCAACAGCTTGAGACTTTAGGAAATTCTTTCCTCCGGTCAGTCATGTTCCTATAGGATTAATAGATTTTTAAACCATTTTCTTCCATCTATGGAATTTTATCTGGAAATAGATAAATACACATTTTTCAAATCTAAATTGGTTAAACTACACACATACACGGAGTATACCAAACATTAGGAAAATCTTGTTAGTGTTTAGTTGCACCCCTCCCCTTTTGCCCTCAGAACAACCTCAATTCATCGGGCAAGGAGTATACAAGGTGTGGAAAGCGTTCCACAGGGATGCTGGCCCATGTTGACTCCAATGCTTCCCATAGTTGTGTCAAATTGTCCAGATGTCCTTTGGGTGGTGGACCATTCTTGATACACACAGAAAACTGTTGAGCATGAAAAATCCAGCAGCGTTGCAGTTCTTGACAAACCGGTGCGCCTGGCACCCAGTACCATACCCTGTTTAAAGGTACTTAAATATCTAATCCTGGACATTCACCCTCTTTTTTTTATTTTTGTTTTTCCTTTATTTAACCAGGCAAGTCAGTTAAAGAACAAATTCTTATTTTAAATGACGGCCTAGGAACAGTTGGTTAACTGCCTGTTCAGGGGCAGAACGACTCTGAATTTGTACCTTGTCAGCTCAGGGGTTTGAACTTGCAACCTTCCGGTCACTAGTCCAACACTCTTACCACTAGGCTCCCTGCCACATGGATAGTGTACTACACAATCCATGTCTCAATTGTCTCAAAAAATCCTTCTTTAACCTGTCTCTTCCCCTTCATCTACACCAATTTGAAGTGGATTTAACAAGTGACATCAATAAGGGATCATAGCTTTCACCTTAATTCACCTGGCAAGTCTATGTCATGGAAAGAGTGTTGTTATTAATGTTTTGTACGCTCTGTGTATAATACTCAATGAACTGGTTGTTGACTTCATAATATATCATATCTGTTCTTAGGCAAAACAAGATGAAATTAATTACAATGAGTCAATTAATATTAACTCATCATGTACTTTTGATGTTCATCTGTTTATACAGTGTTATGTCCATTGACCACTAGGCCTACAATAGCCAGGCACTGCTAGGTGCTAGTGATGTCATTTCCCAATTATCACACTCTCTGTCCATTTGGTATGACCACAGGCGTTCCTCCAGCCCTCTCCACTAACTATGCAACCACTACGCACCCACCACAGCTGGCACAGTGCCTGCCTTGGTCCTCTCCCACTCAACAATCCCTTCAACAAAGCCTGCGTGAGTGCTTGCTGTTTGCGTGGGTCTTGGTTGCAGAATTAATCATTTGTGTTTGATGCAAAGCAAAGATATAAACAAACAAAAGATCACGTGAATCCTTCTTTAGTGGCCCTCTCCTCTGACGTTACTAAACCGCCAGTGTGTCATTAGTAGCTAATGAGGTGGTTGTTCTGGGTCAGGATGAATCAGCCCATCTGGTCCAGCAAATGGCAAAATGCCTCTTGCAGGAGCCAATCAGAATAAAACTGTTGGCATTTAGTAGCCTCTGGTTCATGCAGATAACAAAAGACTCTTCTCAATGTATTTTCTATTAGGTTGTAATAGTTACAAAATGCAGGTCTCTCATTAACTAACACATTACAAAGTTACATCAGGATTTTGCTTTTAAACTGTACTAACTGTGCTGTGAAGGTTCTAATTCTATTGGGGCATTGAAATGATTTATAATCTGTAATGTAAAGATTACAAACATGTAACTGTAATCCGTTACATTACCGGCAAAAATATTGTAATCAGATTAGAGATAAAAAACTGATTACTCCGGGGTTAAAAAAAAGAATATTTGCGAAAAAAATTTTTGACAACTGTTTTCTCAATGACTTTCAAATCTTTTAAAAACATTGAAGTTTGTTTCATTCCTGACCACAAATCAGAGACCACCACTTGATGACACATCAAATGTGTTCGATGGATCGCGGGAAAAGATTTTTTGTCTTCCCAGCTACTAATGTCTTTAATGGTACGACTGCTGTCGGCAAAAAGATTATCCAACTTGAATAAACGCCTGAATGTAATGACAGCAGTGGTGTAGTCTATGGCGATATATACATCCACTTATTATTGATATCTACATAGCGCATTGACATACTGTTGCTCTTCATTTAGCTTTTGCACTCGGCGGATTGTGGTTGTTGTGGATGGCTGTCCACAAATTGAAATTTGTATTTGAACCCAATCCGGTTGTTCTGTTGTAAATCAATCATTGTTCTTGAAATCAGTGGACAGTCAGTGAAAATGCGCTTTTGGTTTTGTGAAGTTTAAGTTGTAAATCATTGGAATCAAAGTGTTTATCTAATTCATGCAGATAAAACAAATCCATAGGCCTAATGGACACATGCTCAAACTCACACCCGTTTGATAGACTTAAATGGGCAGTCTGTTTGCTAGCCCATTTTGGACTTATACATTATTTATAGTAATATAAGGATATAGTTTAATTGTATTTTATATGTTAGAGTGTTAGATTGTAATATCCATATGTGGCCAGCTATGTAAACTTTAACATTGATTTAAGCTGTCAATGGTAACATACATTTTTGTCTCCAATGCATCTTAAGGGGAAAGTAATTTACCTAAATGTAATCAGATTACGTTACTGAGTTTGGGTAATCCAAAAGTTGTTACTTTGGACAGGTAACTAGTAACTTAACGGATTACATTTAGAAAGTAACCAACCCAACCCTGTTTGGGGTCAGGGATTAGTTGGATAACCCATTTTCTCCAGCGTTCTTCTGTACAGAACTCAATGTACATGGTGAGGTCACTGTCCTCCTCACTGTGTTTGCCATGGCTATCACAGGCCAAAGGAGATCAAACATCATCGGGGCAGGGGCTAGTATCTATCTTCTTACTGCAAGCTGGGGTGGGGTAGGTGGGAGATATCTGGGATGCATGCATGTATTCACAGACGTAATTGAACAGGTCATACTCCAATTCATATAATGGTACTCAATATCAGTGTCTTCAATTGAGTTAAAGGAACACTTTGATGTAACTGTAACTACACTGTAACACAGCCTTGCTTTTTCTGCCTTATTTGCCTGAAATACACATTCACGCGAGGCATTATACACTCACATCATATAGTGATCTCTATAAATATAAATATCTCTGTCCTGCCTGCCAAGTGGGTGGTACACAGTGGCACAGAGGGACTCACAGTTCAGGCTGTTTTTATCCCAGCAAGACTGAATGACAGAATTGACCACTGGGAAAGGACAGGGAGGTTTTAGTGAAAGATGGTGGTACAGGGATGTTGTATAACGTCCTCTGGGACACACTGGGATCGTGCCTAAAATACCAACATGAGGAGTCCACTGAGGAGAACAAAGGCTATGATCTCTATACTATACTGTACTGTACATTCTGTTCTATTGACACACATGAATGATTGCTGTAACCTGGTCTCAGAGCATTTCATATGATTCTGTATGTAAATCTGAGAGACTCCATTTAGTAAGATATTCTACGTTTCGTATGGTATGTATTCATTTGTGGATGTCCATCACCCATTTCGTATGATATGTTACGAATTACAATTTGTATTATATGTTATGAATTTGCAAATCGTACAATATGTTACGAATTTGCAAAACTTACAATATGTTAGGAATTCTAGTTAGGTGGCTAACGTTAGCTAGCTGGCTAATATTACCTAGGCCACGTTAAGTAGTTGAAAAGTTTAATTAGGTTAAATGATATAGTTGTCCGGGAAGGATTCTAAAAGGGTTAAACCTAGATGTTTGCGTTGTACTCCCACTCATCCACTACAACCAACCACCTTAGCCTTAGTAACCATATATCTTATGTAAAAGGTTAAGGTCATACAAAACTAATAGGGTAATACCATGTTTAAAGTTGCAAAGTACTAAAAAGTAGTAAGTAAATGAAAGTTGCTAATTAGACCAGTTGTCTGATGAGGTTACTGCAGGAAAAGATTTCACAACACTTCCTGCTCACCTGGACCCAACACCTTAGCCAAGTAACCATCTGTCTTATATAACCATTTCAAACGTAACATGTCATACTAATCCAGAATTCATTTACGATGTTCACTGATCATCCTTTCTTTCACCTCATTTGGCCGCCTTTCCTTTCAGTTTCTGTCCTGTGACTGGAACTTTCAAAAACTTTCTTTCTTTTATCTTTCTCACCAACTTTAAACATCTGCTATCTGAGCAGCTAACTTTCTTTGCAGCTGTACTGTCTTTATTTACCTTCTTCCCCATACTGTTTTTATTTATTTCTTTTCTGTCTCTTTGCACACCAGTATCTCTACCTGCAATGACCCCCTGATAATTTATCACTCTAGTGTTAATCTCGTCAAACTCTTCCTCAACCTTTTGGCCAATGTCTTGGATCATATCACAGCCTCTTCCAATGAAACTGTTTATTGTTTACTCTCATGTGTAATCTGTGTTGCTGTCTGTTCACACTGCTATGCATCTTGCATCACTTATCTGAGAACTTGTTCTCAGCTGACACGCTGGTTAGTGAAATCTAAATAAAATGTCAAAAAATATCAGTCTATGAGACCAGGCTGGATTACTGAAAAAGACACCACAACTTCCTGAAATAAAACTGTCATGTCCACATTTGACCCTCCTTTATAGGCTCAGCACCTTCTTTCTTTCTTTCTTTCTTTCCCTTTCTTTCATTCAGACTATCCTTTCACCCCCCTGCACTGTGCTGTCAAACTGCTTTTAATTCCTGTATAGATCATATCACACAATCTTCCAAAGCATTTAGTTTTCCTGGATTTAGAATGAACTTAACAAGACATCTTGAATCAATGCTCCTCTGAGAGTTCCACACAGAAACACATTCATGTAACACATCCCATCGAATCATCTATACACACAGCCACAACACTGCTTCATAATCAGAATCATATGAGATGTATTGCGGCTCCTAAAAATAGAACATGACTCATTTTGTGTAACTTGAGGGTCTGTTTCATAACAGGGGACTTAGCCTCCCCTCCTTCTTAAATGGGCAATATGCTATTGCTACATACATTTTTTTAACAAATTAATTATATAAACCTGTTGATTGTTATAAATGCCTTATGAGCATATTTTAACTGCCATAACCCATCAGAACCATTAATATAAGCTTATTTTACTCCATTGTTTGTAAACAGTGCAATTGTAAACTAACACTGTATAGCCTCAAAACATGGTTAAAACTATCATTTGACATTATGGATGGTCAGTCCTTGCATCCATAGCTTTGTCTATGGATTTTAGAGTGAGTTACATTTCCCCAGCCCCATCCCTCAGCTGTTTACCAGAACAGCAGCAGTGTTGTTATAGTTTGAACTGCAGATTGCCCCTTTAACTCTATACTGTGTCTATCACTCTCCATCTACTACATCCAAAGCACATGCACTAACTCACAATGAACACTCAATGAACACACAGAACTTACTGTGTTAACATTTTGCTTTGAGGCAAAACCGTATGCGTTTCAGTATTAACCTTTGACACACACATCAGAAAAACATGAGAAAAACAGAGCATTGTGACGAGGAACACAAGACCTCAGAGCCCTTCCTTCCACATGCTTCTATTCCTGGATTCTAAAATACGTCACACAGTTGCCACAGCAACCACTGCTGGTTGCAGAGAGGAGGGATGTGATGAAATAATCATAAAATGGGCAGGTAACAAATGGAAAATCATGTTTTCACATCCAGATCAGATCAATAAACCAGAAAAATAATTTCAGCCTAAAGTTATTTTCTTCACAATATGTTGAAAAGCACAAATGTTAATGATGCATGTGCAGACAGAGTATGAAAGCCATGTCTAGCCGTTCTTATTTTAGGTTGAGCTCTGTAAGCAGTTCTCTAGCTCAGTGCCAGGTCGGCTCCAGGAAGGAGCCCAATCTGCATTATTTCCTGTAACTGGGAGGTAATGACCTTGTCACCTAATGCCATTATGTGACTCAATGTGTCACCAATCCATGTGTTGTTCAATGGGCACTCTTTGACCTACAATCCTGGCTAGCTGCAGAGCGGATGTGACAGCTGTCTAGTGTGCAATTGTAAGAGGCAGTGCTCATTGAAAGAAGTTCTTTTTCTTTGAACATAGCTCTGATAAACACTTGTATTGGTTTCAAAGAAAAAGCACAAATATAGCCTATTATGCAATACAATATGTTATTGCCTTCTTCCACTCTATTGAAATACAAATGAACAAGGAACTGAATGTATTTATATTTGTTGTGCAACTACTCTACTATGACATCTGTCATGAAGTCAAACGCATTGTTAAGTTGTCATGAAATAAGATATAAATCTTCAGAGCTTGTGACGGAGGGAGTTGTGTGTGTGTGTGTGTGGGGATCTTAGTTGTATTATTCTTACTGGTGGGTTGGTGTTGTTGAACAATCTATAGCACAGAGGGGTGGGGGGGTAGAGAGTGAGTGCATGACTAGGGGTTATGTAACCCATGCTGTGCCCTTACATAATACATTCAGAATCAGCCTCAAGGACAGATATAGATGGCCTAGTTTCCACCTTGTGCCTGCCAGCATACCAGTGGCACAGTGTCCTGAACACTAATTTCACTGCTGGCTGCAGAGGGAAAGGCTTGGGATTGTTCAGCATATCTATGGTTTTACACATTTTTTTTATGTCAGATACAGTGATATGTGTCTAAAGAAGACAAAAATGCATTTGCAGTATACATGTTAAGACAAATAAGGTCACAGATGTTTTGGTGTGAGGCTGATAGACATACTTTTTTGGTTTGCTAATCCCTCCTGTAGTTGACATCACTTAGACATGACACATGTAGGCCTAAAACACCGCAAGGCCCTGACCCATGTCAAACAGATTATTTTCCAAGTGTGCATGCAAGAGCCACCCTGTCATTATTCTATTTATACTTTCACAGCTCCAGACTCTTCCAGTATGCCATGCTCGAGACATTTTGGAATGTCCCTCTACTCGTGTCACCTCTGCTCTTCCACCAACATTGCTGAGCTAATGACCAGTTCCAATACTGATTCCACCACACTACCAAAGCTAAAACAAAACTCTCCTTTTTCCCACTGCTAACATGACCATATCAGCACAGCCTGGCTCAGTGTAACTCTGTGTACTGCGAAACCGTTAAATGACCTGTCAATCAATATCAGTTGGTCTACATTTGAAATAGTTGTTGCATCATCCTCAGATAACCGCCTCCCTCTCATTCGTTTTGAAGTTGAAACATGTTGTACTTTTAGGACATACTTAGGAGGAGGAGGGGGAGTTAAAATTAGAAGGAATGTTCAAATCCCAGAGAGCACTAATAGAGGTATGTAGAGAAGCACTTTGTTACAGCCTATTCAATAGACTGTACATAGTTTCCTGTTCCTTACTCTGTTGCTGGGCAGATTATCGAGATAATGGAATGAAGAAAAGAGAGAGATATAAAAGCATGTAATATGCATTTAGATAAGGTAGAGTGAAAATACATCGCAATTATTAATTACAAAAATGTAAATTAAAACAGAGACAAGGAAACTCATCTGAAACTTTGCTCCATCATTTTTATTTATAGGGCTTCACTTTAACCTACGTTTTCAGACAAACCCTTTCGAGATTCATTCATGTGTTCCAGCATTGACTTCATTCACATCCATGGTGTAGCTGTAACGGAAAACCAGTGACTTTCACGCTGAAACTACAGTATGTCAGCTGTGTCCACTGCAGCCAATACAGTATCTGCATGTCTAACATATCTTTCCCTGAAAACTAAACTGGGTATTCACAGCTTCAGTGATGGAAACTCCTTGTTGGACTAATGTTTTGCCCATGATGTGATGTTGAGGTTTTTCATGTCTGTTGAGTGTTCCAGAAAAGATTCAAAGGCTTTCTCCAAGAAATCTTTGGAAAAGTGGAAAGTCTTTCCACTAACTCCATAAATAGAGTAATGGCAGTACAGAGGAAGAACAGTGAAAAAGGCTTTGAACAGTTGGCTGTAAGAGCTTAACCCAAAGTTACTTCAGCCCCTGATCCTCTGAACAAACCCTGTGCCAGAGCCAGCCGCCAAGGCTAATAACACATTCAGATTGGTCAGTGATGTGAACTGTCATCTACTGTCATCAGAGTTATTGTGACACGGGGAAAATAGCTTGAGCTGGGCCTCACTACTTTGACAATTGATAAAGGATTTATTGTGGAAGTGTACAATAATGCATACTGGTGTTGAATAACCACAGAGAAAATATTCCCAGCTGGTGTTGTCTAACTAGCCTGGTATACACCAGACTGATTTACCACTGTAGCGAACCAGTCATGGGTCGCCATGTCATTTCAGCAAGCCATGACACCCACCATCTCAGATTGTTCTGAAATCATTTCTATAGTGAAGCAGATAAGATAAGCATTCTGTAAGCATTATTTTGATAAAATATAATTTGATCTCTGAGGAATTAAGCTGATTGATTGCACCCAAATTGGCAATTTTAATATATAGGATTCATATAATCAATAATTATAGTACCTAACAGCCAATTTGGACCAAACTTTTGACGAGTATATAGTGTCAGTTCTCTATGGTTGACAAGTAGTATGGAGCTGTGGCTCAGAGTTTTGTTTCTTCATCCTTTTTGTAATGTACTCTAGGTAAATTAGGTGTGTCCCCCTGTTTTCCCACCATCTAGTGGTCAGAACCAGGTAATATCAGGATATTAAATGGGGCATAAACCCAACAACTTCAAAGACAAATTTCTCTGAACATACTACACTGAACAAAAATATAAACGCAACATCTACAGTGTTGGTTTCATGAGCTGAAATAAAAGATCCCAGAAATGTCCATACGCACAAAAAGCTTATTTCTCTCAAATGTTGTGCACAAATTTGGTTACATCCCTGTTAGTGAGCATTTCTCCTTTGCCAAGATAATCCATCCACCTGACAGGTGTGGCATATCAAGCTGATTAAACAGTACGATCATTACACAGGTGCACCTTGTGCTGGGGACACTAAAAGGCCACTCTAAAATGTGCAGTTTTGTCTCACAACACATTTCCACAGATGTCTCAAGTTTTGAGGGAGTGTGCAATTGGGATGCTGGTTGCAGGATTGTCCACCAGAGCTGTTGCTAGATAATTTAATGTTCATATCTCTACCATAAGCCGGCTTCCAACGTCGTTTTAGAGTATTTGGCAGTACATTCAACCGGCCTCAAAACAGCAGACCACCTGTATGGTGTTATGTGGGTGAGCGGTTTGCTGATGTCAACATTGTGAACAGAGGGCCCCATAGTGGCGGTGGGGTTATGGTATGGGCAGGCATAAACGGACAACGAATACAATTGCATTTTATCAATGGCAATTTGAAGGCACAGAGATACCGTGACAGGATCCTAAGGCCCATTGTCGTGCCATTCATCCCCGCCATCACCTTATGTCTTCCATGGCCTGCATACTTACCAGACATGTCACCAATTGAGCATGTTTGGAATGCTCACGATTGACGAATACGACAGCTTGTTCCAGTTCCCGCCAATATCCAGCAACTTACACAACCATTGAAGAGGAGTGGGACAACATTCCACAGGCCACAATCAACAGCTTGATCAACTCTATGAGAAGGAGATATGTCGGCCCCTGTGTGAGGTAAATGGTGGGCACACCAGATACTGACTGGTTTTCTGATCCATGCCCCTACTTTTAACTCAGGTTAACTTTAACTCAGTAAAATCTTAGAAAGAAATAGAATCTTAGAAGTAAATATTTGTATTAATTGTTGACGTGGGATGTGGGAGGTCCATAGGATGTGGGGGGTTGTGGGATGTGGGGGGTCTTTGGGATGTGGGGGTCCGTGAGATGTGGGGGACCGTGGGATGTGGGGTCCTTGGGATGTGGGGGCCGTGGGATGTGGGGGACCGTGGATGTGGGGGTCCTTGGGATGTGGGGGTTCATGGCATGTGGGGGCCGTGGGATGTGGGGGTCCGTGGGATGTGGGGGTTCATGGCATGTGGGGGGCCGTGGGATGTGGGGGGAACGTGGGTGCTTTTTTTTTGACAATTTCTTTAATTACTCAGGTCTAACTCATTGTTGGAATCGGATGTTAGGTCCTATATTTATTAAATAATATGAATCCTATAATTGAAATGGGCAAATTTGGGTGCAATTAATTAGGTAAATCTTTTAGAGATTAAATTATATTTCAACAAAATAATGTTGCAGAAATGATGCAACATTATCTGTTTCTAACAACAGAAACAATTTCAGAACTATCTGAGATGGTGGGTGTTGAAATCCTCTTTCTTGGGCTTTTGAGGTGGAACGACCCTCATGCAAGCTTGTGGGATCAGGCTAGAGTCCAACTATTCATCATCCAATTGTGACAACCTTGTCTTTGTTGTTGACCCTTGGAATGTTGTGTTATTGAATTAGACAATTGTATTAGACAACCTCTTCCAATGTTGGTTTATTCATTTCAATTAATTTATTCAGATGGCAGAACAGGCAAGTCAGAATCTCCTGTAAACAGATGTTATATATACCTTATCGTGGTGTGTAGAACCAAAACGGTCTGCCCTCCTGGAAGTAACGTCAAATATTTGTGCTTCCATGAATTTACATTTCAAGTTTTACAGAATATTTTCTTCTTTGAGATGCAAATGCACTAAAACTGTTTCCTAAACATAAACCATGGACTCATTCATTACCTACGCAAAAAAGTGATTTATTCCCTCAACAACCATTCTTCTTTTCATCCACCTCAAAGGATCTCGTAGATGTCAGTTACATTATATTGAAAGAAGAAAACAGGCTTTTAGTGGTCATGAAGTATTCATCGGTGTATATCTGTTCCGTGGAAGAAAACTTGTACACATCTATCTGGCAGACAGGCAGAGCTACCTGTGAGCTTCCTGGTGGCCTCTGTATGATGGGGTGAGGTGAGTGAGTCATCCTATAGGCTTGTCTCTGCTGGCAATTTGTTGGGCCCCATCTCATCTCAGGGTATTTGAAGGAGTGGTGATGTCAGAGCTGTCACATCTACACTCTGCCTGAGCCCACAGACTGCTCCTCATATTGACGAACACTGGGAGATTGAAACTGGAATGAATGGACTGTACTGTCTTTCTCTTTCACTCCTGCATCTTACCCTCCTCTCACCCTCTCCCTTCCCCACTCCCTGTTTTCTCTGCTGTTTTCTGGCTGGAGGCATGCATATTCATTTTCCCGGAAGAAATTACGAAAGTCAGCCAATGGGTTTCCAAGAAATGCTGGAACACTGTCAGGCTTGGCATCGCTCCAATGGCTTTCGTTAGACTCAACTGTATCAATTGCACAATAAACACTATACTGCAGGCTTTGTATACAAGCCTATGAGTCAGAGAGGGACTCATATTTCAATGCTATTTCAGAAATAGATAAACAAATCAGTGAGCAGGTTTTTTTTGAGCTGGTCTTTTTTCTTGGCGTTAACTGGTGCACATCACAGGTAGCAGTGTTCTATCACTAAGTAGGATATTAGTGACTCATAGCTGGATGAGTCACATAAGTTATCTTCAGTCGTCAGCAACACCCTATTCATATTACCCTTGTAGTGACTTTGTGGAACTACTGTACTGTATAGGAAATGCTTTCTCCTATTTGTAAGGGTGATATCACCATCTTCTGGTAAAAGATGGTATCACATGTCTGAATCCACCCACAGAGCCTCCTTGCTGTGCTAATTCATTAGGCCTACTTATTACGGTTAATTGGATCAACTATTTTTTACTTTTTGAAGAGGAATTGACCACTCATTTTCAGGTTAGTAAATGAATGATATTGTATGTTTTGATTATGAGAGTATGAAAACCACAGTGCCTTAACAAATCACATAGTAAGTTATATGGACAACGCACACATACAAAGTGAATCGATTGAGTGCTCTACGATAATGATGGCTGGTCATGGTTGATCGACGATTCACGCTCAGATGATTCGTTGAGAGCCCCGAGACAAAAGTACAAAGGTTTTTATAGCCAAGATACACCCCTTTCAACCTACATGACGAACAACAGATCTATAGAATGGGTCACACGGTTAAGATCTGTATGAAAGATACCTATAATACGTAGCAGACAGTATCTGCTGTGTCAACAGTTTTCATTGAATAGAGACCAGTGTCTGTCCCTCCGAGTTCAAACTGGAACCATCTCTCCCTGGTACGGTAAAGAACAGAAACATTAACTCAGGCTCTGGAATGCTCTTTAGGTTTTATCACCCAAAAGACATTGTAAATCTCCTGTCAGTGTTATCTCTCAGAGGTCCATCCTCAGAAGAACACACACACAATAGTTAAGAATATTCTATTCTGTTGCATTTAAACAACCATTTGATGCAATAACAGTATTATAACATAGTCTTGCAATTTTCCACCATAATATCTTTAAGCGTGGTCAAGTTAATAATTATACTGTGGATGAAGCATTAAACCCCCCAGACACATCAAAGATGCAGTCGTCCTTCTGAACTGAGCTGCAGGAAAGGAAGGAAACTGCTTAGGGATGTCACCATGAGGCCATTGGGCAACACAGTTCAATGGCTGTAACGCTGAAAACTGAGGAGGGATCAGCAACATAGTAGTGACTCCACAATAATGACTTACATCACAGAGTGATAAGAAGAATACAAATATAAATGTGTTTTTGTTTTTAACATGCACGTGTATGCAACAAGGCAGTAAAGTAACACTGAAAAGAAAAAAACATGGCAAAGGAATACTCTTTTTGGCCTAAATGCAAAGCCTTGTGTTTAGGGCAAATCCAACACAACACATCACTGAATAACTGCCTTCTTATTTTCAAGCATGGTGGTGGCTGCATCATGGTATGAGGGTAGCCTAGTGGGTAGCCTAGTGTTGGGCCAGTAACCGAAAGGTTGCTGGATTGAATCCCTGAGCTGACAAGGTAAACATCTGTTGTTCTGCCCCTAAACAAAGCAGTTAACCCCTGTTCCCCTTTAGGCTGTCATTGTAAATAAGAATTTGTTCTTAACTGACTTGCCTAGTTAAATACAAAAATAAAAAATGCTTTACAAAGACTGGGGTGTTTTTCAGGATGAAAAGAAATTGGATGGAGTTAATCACAGCCAAAATCCCAGAGGTTGGCACTCCTGCCCGTTCGGGCGGTGCTCGGCGGTCGTCGTCACCGTCCTACTAGCCACTACCGATCCCTTTTCGGTTATCTGTTGGTTTTGTCTGATTGTTTTCACCTGTGTGTTAGTTAATTAGTATCTGTATATAATGTAGGTTGTCCCGCCCTTGTTTTGTGCGGGATTGTTTGTTTTTGTCATTTCGTTTCGGCTGTCGGTGTTTTTGTGTTTTTTTATTCTCCGGTTTGTCTGTTATCCTGTTTTGGATATTTTCACCCTGTTTGTATTTTGGGTTGTCCGTGTTTATTTTTGTTCACCGGAGAATAAACTACTATTCACTATTTGCTCTCTGCGCCTGATTCCACCCACCTTGACTAGACGTGACAAATAATTTACAACATAAAGCCAAATCTACACTGGAGTTGCTTACCAAGAAAACAGTCAATGTTCCTGAGAGGCCAAGTTACAATTTTGACTTAAATCTGCTTGTCAAGGTTGTGCGCTACTGGTGTAGAAGTCAGGTGCAGGAGAGCAGAGAGTTGTGATCAGGCGCAGAAGCAAACAACAGCTGGACGCAACTGCTCAAACAAACCTCCAGCCAAAAGTGAAAGTGTAAAGCATGACAAAGTCACAATGAAGGCAAAGAGTTTAACAATGAATATACTACGGGTGAAATCCGGTACCCGGGAAACACCAGCCTGGCGCATCACACAAAAACACGTAACAAATAACAATTCCACACAAAAACATGGGGGGACAGAGGGAATATATACTGTATGTAGTGTGATTAGGGAATGTAAACCAGGTGTGCGGGGAAACAAGACAAAACAAATGGAACAACGAACAGTGGAGTGGCGATGGCTAGAAGACCAGTGATACCGATCGCCGAACACCGCCCGAACAAGGAGAGGAGCCGGAGAGGAGCCGAGGAGTCGTGACTGCTTGAAAATCTAAGACTTGAAAATGGCTGTCTAGCCATGATTCCCTACACCTTGACAGAGCTTGAATACTTTTTAAAAGAATAATGGGCCAATATTGCACAATACAGGTGTGCAAAGTTTTTATGAGACTTACCCAAGAAGACTTACATCTGTAATCACTGCCAAAGGTGTTTCTAACATGTATTGAATCAGAGGGTTGAATACTTACCTAATCAAGGTATATTAGTGTTATATTTAGTAGTTAGTATTTCTGACATTTTCTTCCACTTTGACATAACAGAGTATTTTGTGTAGATTGTTGACAAAAAAAAAAACACAATAAATCCATTTAAATCCCACTTTGTAACACGATAAAATGTGAAGATATCCAAGGAGGGTGTAGACTTACAAAAAAAAAAGTTTTATAAAAAGGTATGCAAAATATTTTCCAGCAGTCTCAATGCCATCACCTCAGTACCCAGAATTAGATGAATGCTAATTTCATTACAGCTCAGTGTATGAGAAAACAGGACATTCTTCCAGTTTGTCACTAGTTACCACAGCTACAAAGTCACAATTATGGCTAAACCACACCTATTTCTATAATTTATCTTCTTAAAATCATTTTTTTTAACCTAACCTTATCCCTAACCACATTGCTAACCTTATGCCTAACCTTAAATTAAGACCAAAAAACTAATTTTTACTTTGTGGCTGTGCTAACTAGTGACAACCATTCTTCTATGACATTATGCTGATGTCACAATGCAACCGCACTGTGCTGCCCCACTTTCAGACATTCTCACAGCTTCAGCTAGTGTCATCATACATCCCTGTGGCACTGTGTGCCGAGACAATCTTGTCCATCAAAGCTCTGTCTCTGTACCTTGTGAAGAGAAGAGAGGAAGCAGGGGGCTGGCGAACACTACGCAGAACCCCCTGTCACCACCAGGAAGAAGGAACCATGACCGCCCTCCGGGACAGCATGTTTTTAGGAGGAGGGAACACACGGAGGAAAGAACTCACCAACATCACCATGGCAGCCTTCATGCTCCCCGTGCAGCACCTCAATGAGATCACCCCTCTGATTCTGCTGGAGTTCCACCCTGAGGTGGAGGCTGACACTGTGGACTGGCTCCTGGGGAAGATCCTTACACCTGAGCCCCTGGGGGGACTAGACCTTTTGGCCAGAGTGATCAGCCAGACCAGGGCCGGGGGTGCCATCATGGTGGTGGGGGCCACGCCAGAGCGGCTGCTCCTGGAGGCTGACGAGGATCTTCTGTTCAGACACAAGCCCTGCTGCCCTATAGGAGGTCAGGCACGGGAGGTGGGGGACCTGGGGGGGATGCGCCCCACGGAGGGGGTGTATGGGATGCTGTCATCGGCTGAGTGTGTGACCCTGGTGCAGAGGATCCTAGACAGGCTGAGAGTGGGGGAGGGAGAGGAAATTCAGGTGCTCCAGCGGATTCCCCTCCTTCCAGGAGAACCAGTGATGGCCAGTCTGTCCCGCTTAAGAGTCCTAACTAGCATCTACCCCCTACATGAAGCCCCATTGCTTCAGAGCCTCCAGGGGAGGTGGTGGGCTGGCTGGTGTGGCCTCAAACCCTTCAGCCAGAGAGAGCATTGGCAGCTGCTGGAAGATATCAGGGCTTATTTTGGGGAGGTGGTGGCCCTCTACTTTGGGTTTGAGGGTTCGCTCATCAGTGCTCTCCTCCTGAAATCCACCTTGCCCATGTTTCTCTCCTTCTACCCCCTCAGGCTGGGGAACAACCTGGTCTTTTTCACCCTCTCTAGTGTGGTGTGGTCAGAGCTGTTCCTGCAGTGCTGGGGGGAGAATAGCAAAGCCCTGCAGAGGGACTGGGGGACTGTGGTCACTCATCTGTCACACAGTCACTCATCAATAGCAGCAGCGGTGCCCAGGGTGGCACAGGGCACAGCACCACCACAGCCCCAGATTGATGCCCACCCTTTTGGAAAGATGAGCTTGAGGAGACTGCAACACTCCGTTGCCTTCCTAACCTGCACCCTCTGCCTCTCCTCCATTCTTATCCTGATGTATTTACACCTAGATGGACTAGTGGGGGACTTCCTCCTGAGAGAAGAGCTCAGTTTCCTCTTTCACAACATCCTTGTCTACCTCCCCAAAATCGCCCTCACGGTTGCCATGGCAGGGATGGACTGTGTTGCATTCCAACTGTCCCAAGGCCTCAGCCCTGATCCCGAGCCGCCAGGGCAACAGTCACCAAGGCAACAGCCCCTGCTCCCTGAGGTTATCCTCTCCTGCCTCTTCAACCACTTTTCCGTCCACTTCTACAGGGCTCTGATCTTGAAGGACCTCGCCATGGTGCGCTTCCACCTGTCTGTGCAGCTGGCCACCCATCTGGGCATCAAGCTACTGTCCGCCACACTATTTCCCCGCCTCAGAAGGATGAGGACGCCCCCTGGCCGCACCCACCAGGAATGTCAGTCTCCCGTCCTTAGACAGATCATAGAGCAGAGCAACAGACCACCGTGTGACACCCAGACCTGGAGCTACCTGGAGCTCCTCATCTCCTACTGCCACGTCATGTTCTTCTCAGGCATCTACCCCCAGTGTGCCCTCTGGTGCCTGTTGACCATCATAGCTAAATCCTGCATGGACTTGTGGCACCTGTGTTCAGGCGCACGCCGCCCCTTCCCCAGAACATCCCCCGGGGGTAACGTTTTGTGGCAGCGGGTCTTCTGTGGCTTTGAGGCCCTGGCTGTCCTGCTCAACTCCCTCCTGCTGTGGTCCTCTCTGGAGTTCAGGTTTCTCTTCCTGAGCTATACTGGGTGGGAAATGTTCAGGGCCTTCCTCCTGCTGCAGCTGTCGCTGCTGAGCCTGAGAGGGGCGGTCACCTTCCTGCTCCTCTACCTGGCCTGGTTTGTTGGCAGAAAGGCAGAGCAGCCTGAGACTCGCCAACCCCACCTCCACAGGCTCCATCGCCACCAGCACCATCAACAGCAGCACTCTCACATACTGTAGAGATGCAGCAGCCACTCAGCTTCAGGCTTTGTGGGAGGATCATTGTGTCCTGCAAATAAAGTGAGGAGTGAGGAGTGACATACTGTAGGTGTGCTGTTTGTGTGTGTGTGTAGGGGTATCATTTTTCTTTTACAGAGTCTATCAACTTTGGCATTAGAGTACAGAAATCTTTCTCAAACAAATCAAGCTCACACATCTATATCTGGGATCTTTAGAGGGTCATTTTTAACCGTTGTCCCATCTACTGTAGGCTATGCCCAGGCTTTGGCCTACGTTGAATGGTGATAACAGTCAGACAATTAACACTGTGACTGGAGTCCTTCCGCCCTGGCAGTGGGACTGACAGATGGTGCTAAGCAAGGCTAAACTCAGTGGTCATGTCTGTGACCTCACAGATGAGACACTCTCCACTGAGTCTGATCACAGACCGGAGAAAGTCCTTGTAGGAGAAAGTCCCAGTAGGAGAAAGTCCTTGTAGGAGAAAGTCCTTATAGGAGAAAGTCCCAGTAGGAGAAAGTCCTTGTAGGAGAAAGTCCCAGTAGGAGAAAGTCCCTGTAGGAGAAAGTCCTTGTATGAGAAAGTCCCAGTAAGAGAAAGTCCTGTTTTAATGATCAGCTTTTTGAGACTGATATATGTTTGGTAAACACATGACCGAGCTACAGTATGTATCAAATGTGTCTGTCGAATAAAGATACTGCACATCACTAGATTACTGTGGCATTTTACAGTGTTTATGGACTTACACCCAGGCCTTCCAGTGCCATAAGAGGGTGCTGCTAGCCTTTGATCCTTCAAACATTGCTATTGCTTTCTAAATTGAAACTCAGACATAGCAGGTGTGTTTTTCTTCTACATTTTCAAGATATAACTTAAAAATAATATAAATGTGAAAGTTATTGTAGTTCTAGACTTTGGCCTAAATGAATCTGCTGATGATAAGACTCATAGTATTGAACAATATAGACTGTTCTGTTTTGTCATTCTATGTTACCTGCCAACAGGAAAGTAGTGAACCCTCGACTCAAACATTTCTGGTGTTAAAACAGAACCCTGTTTCCACTATTCCTCTGAGTCACATCATGACAGTGTTTTATATGTTGATGGACTGAACGTTGGTTATTCCATGTCATTAAGTCATAGTCCATTCAATCATTGAGAGGCCAGAACGCTGTCTGTCTCACCTCTAACTTGTGACTTATGGCAGATAGAGAGACCCACAGTGAAACCTTAGCTGTAGCCACAGAGGCCCGAGCTCATGTTGAAGTAGACTGGGTGGGTTATGGTCAGCTAACTATGCTTGCTGAGTCAAACATGGTTGCACCCAGGATAATAGTCCTATTGGTGTCAAAATGCATCTGGGTCCAAGCATATAACAAAAAAAATGTAAATGCCAATTGCTTTAGGTTCTTGTTTGTTCACTGTCAGTCGTGACTATAACATGAAGGACAGGAACCTTCCTGTAGCAAGATAAATTAGACAGAGTTGATTTGAAAAGGATATTTAATGTATGCACTTAATTTCTCCTCACTGGATTGTATTAACAAACTGTACAATACAATAAGCAGAGCCTGATGGGACAAAATGGAGATATGATTGCGGCATTTGTGCGTTTACTGAAACATTTATAGTAGTTTTGATTACCTTCACATTTACGCAATTCTTGATAATGACATTTCTCTGTATTGTGAATGACATTTGTCATTTTGATCGAACACTGAACAGGAGTTAAACCTTTACAAGCAGAGCAGTTAAATGAGAGAGGACGTCTTTTGTACATTGTGAATATTTGTCATGAAATTGTAATGTTATATACAAAACAGATGCGAGTCTTACAAAGCATGGAATGTTCAAGCTAACACTAATTCAAGTTTCTGCCGTCGTAGTGAATTATGCAGTTCTACCATCTTAGTTCCTTAGTGATACATTTGAAATGTTAATGTTATAGAAGTCCTGGTATTGGTGACCTCCAGTATCAGTCCTGTTCCCGTGGCAGTGGCCCGTTCACCATACCTGCCTCCCAACGCTGCCACAGAGGAGTTTTCTGGCCGCCTGCCTTGTAAACCTTGGGCTCCTGGAGAGATAATGCAGGACACAGGAAATGGATTTAGCTAGTCTGACAAGCAGTTTAGGTTTTCTTACATTTCAGTCAATCTCCATTTAGCCACACACAGAACTTGAATATAACCACATCCCTTGTCAGATGTCAAATATTATAGCGCAGTTATTTCTGAAAATAAATGTTGAGGTCAGCTTTGCCAGCAAAATACACCGATTCTAAACAGAACCCCTACTGTTACATTGCTAGCAGAAACATACATACAGTATAATTGCAATCGAAGCTTGTGAGTGAATGACATGTTGTGTTCCTGTCACAGGGAGGATACTTCTAGGAAAGCAGAGCTGTACCTGTGTTTGTCCAGGGTTCATCCTAGCACTCTTAGGATTGGGAGGAGGCCAGGTCCGATCCAACTTCCCCTTGGATTGTCGGCCATCAACTGCAGAGAGGCAGGATAAGGAATAATGAGATGGGATAAGGAAAGGATTTACAGACTGATCTAGCAGGCTCCAAAACACTGCTAAGTAAAAATACAAACTCCTTCTAGACTCCGTACCATTTGAAGATGTATCCATTGCAGTTACTATAATTCATATTGTAATTCCTCCGATGGCTATTTTTGGAACTAGTTCATTTGATTTGAATCATGCTCGAAGTCAAGGAAATGATCTTCTCCCGTCTGTCCCCCCAGACCCCTAATATCAATGGTCACAGGTCACAGCCAGAGACTGGGATAGATATATATTCCATATCCCCATGACCACAAGTTTATCAATCTAGAATAAAGTCCACACACTCAACTATGATTCTAAATTACATGACAGGAATATAAAATTTCAGTCTCTCGTGAAAACTGATAGAGACATACTGTTACAGCTGTAATCACGTGGCGCTAACCCATTAACTTGCTGTCCCCCAAGACATATCTGTCATCTCAAACATGCAGATGCCCAGAACACACAAAAAAATACAGTTGATCTGATCTTTCTGGCCATTGTACTGCCGTGGTAACTGTGGTTACATCCTACAAAGTCCCCTGTGGCACTGTGACTGATTCAGAACCCCTAAGACATGTTCAGCCAGAACACCCTTGGGGCCTTTGTATCTTGCCATCCTAAAAGTCCCTGTGGCATGTGCTGGATTCAGATAAGTGTTCAGCCATAGGGATGACACTAAGTTGACGACAATACTGTGCCCATAATAACATTATCTGATGCTAATGCAAATAGGCAGACATTAAAGTGCTTGGGCTGAGATGAATGTGTGCTGTGGAATGAATGAGGCTATAACTGGCTTATCCACTTTCCCTCAGCTAGGTGTGTTTATCATATGTTGACGCAACACTATTTCATGATGGCACAAACAAATACTTTTTGCAAAAATTCTACTATGCTCCCCCTCACTTTGCCCCAATTCAAACACAAAGCAATTCTACATGTAATACAGGACATGTCCACTGACCTGATGCTGTGAAAGAGGAGGTGGATGAGGGAATGCGTGTGGTAGGTGAGTCTGGGCTGGGGTCCTCTGTGCCGTCTGGCCTGCCCCCACCGACTCCTGCCTCTCCGTACAGACTACACCTCTGCCTGCGCAGCTCCTCCTCCCTCTCCCTGGCTTCCCGGATGTCCCTCTCCACCTCTGGTTTCATGGCCAGTGAGGGACGCAGCTTAAAGAAGGGGTTCTCCCTGAGGATGTCGTCCTCATCCCCTGGCTGTTCTACCCTCACCTCATCCGTGTGCTCCTCCTCTGTAGAGACAGTACCCCCTATACTTAGGCAGTCTAGGCTTCTGTAGAGGCGCTGAGCTCCTCTGTCTCGGTTTGGATAGTGGGCTATGATTGTGTCGTCACTTTCCAGAATAACCACCTTCCTCGCTGCTCCTTTGGTGGCGGGTTGGTTCTCTGCACTTGGGTTTTGGCCTGAGCTCGCCTCCTTTTGGGCCTTTAAGTCAAACAGCTGGTGGGAGTGGGCTCTTGAGAGAGGGCAGCCTTTAACAGAGACAAGCTCCATGCTACGCGTCCTCTCCAGCACAGAGGGGTAGACATGACCTCTCATCCCCAGGCCTGCTGTGGTGAGGGGTCTCCTGTGCCTGGTGGGTCCTTCTGCATTGCCTTGTTGGAAGGCTTCAAACAGCAGCTTCCTCTCGCTCATCTGGCGTACTGTTCCCTTGCTGTAGACTCCAGGGATCTTCCCCATGTTCACCAGGACAAGCTCCCTATGGATCTCCTGGCTGATCTCCTTCTGCATCTTCTTCTCTGAGAACTGCCAGTCAGCGCCCTGCCCCGGCCCAGCCTTAGAGGACAGTGTCTTAGCCAGCAGCGGAGTCTTCATCAGGGGGATGTCTACCACCTCCTGACCTTCCTGGGTGTTTGACATGCACCTGGACCGACGCAGGCTCTGCTCCCTTTCAGCAGATCGCCGGATCTCCCTCTCGATGGGAGTCTCCTTCTGGGGTGGGGGAGCCTTGTTGTCCATGATGGGGGCTGTGGTCGTGTGGATCTCGTGTGTGCTGACAGGGGAGAAGTCAGTGGACACCCCGCTGTCACTCTGGTCATCGTCACTGCATTCCATCTCAATCCTGACCATAGGTTGGACACTGAGCTGGGCAGAAGGACAAGACTGGACCTCCTCCGCTTTCTCTCCTGCCACTGTTTCAATATGTTCTTTCTCTGGAATCTCTGTGTCTTCCTCACTTACCGCTGCCCTCTCTTCCACCTCGACAGTCTGTACTCTCTCTCCCTGCTCTCTCTCTTCCACCTCGACAGTCTGTACTCTCTCCCTGCTCTCTCTCTTCCACCTCGACAGTCTGTACTCTCTCTACCTGCTCTCTCTCTTCCACCTCGACAGTCTGTACTCTCTCTCCCTGCTCTCTCTCTTCCACCTCGACAGTCTGTACTCTCTCCCTGCTCTCTCTCTTCCACCTCGACAGTCTGTACTCTCTCTCCCTGCTCTCTCTCTTCCACCTCGACAGTCTGTACTCTCTCTCCCTGCTCTCTCTCTTCCACCTCGACAGTCTGTACTCTCTCTCCCTGCTCTCTCTCTTCACCGCTTCCCTCACTCCCTCCTTCCTCTTCTTCTTCCTCTTCCTTCCTACACTCGATTTGCTCTACCTCCTGGTAGCCTGTATCCTGATTGGTTGTCTTCATGGCTACCTGGTGTGCGGGCGGAGGCTCCTGTGGCACCTGTTGTCCGTCCTGTCTCTGTTGCACCAGATGCAGGCGATGCAGCAGCTGCTCCCCCTGCTGGATGTCTTCAGCTACTGTCAGGCTGCTAACCTCCTGCTGCTCCTGCTGCTCAGAGGCAGGTGACTGAGGCGAGGGCACTAATACTTGTTCTCTGGATAAGCCTCTTGAAATAGATAGGTGAGGCTGGAGGCACTGGACGTCACTGCTAGCACTGTCTCTCCTGACCCACTCGTCTTTGGTCATGTCGTAGTCTAGTGATCTACCATCGACCATGTCCTCAACATCATTGTTACTCTCGTCTGTATGTTCTGGCTCTATGATGGTACCTTCATGGGTTGGATGACTATTGTTGTCAAGGCTGTGCTCTGGCTCAGACTCCCTTGTCTGTGATGATGGGACAGAATCTGTCTCTTTCAGAATGCTGGTTTCCATGTTCGGATGTGGCTGCTCAGGGCTACTGGCACCCACTGCTTTATATCCGTCTGTTGGTGGTGGCGTGACAGAGCCAGGTCTTTCTGTCAGCACTGTGATATTCTCAGATCCTCCCTTCTTCAGTTCAGTCTGCTGCTCCTCTTCCACTGTTACTGTAGCCTTGTCCATGACTGGAGTGCTGCTAGGCTGCTCAGACTGAACTCCATCTAAGCTCCTGGGATTTTCTTTAGCCTCTGTGACGCTTATGGCCCCAACATTGGGCTCCATAGTGCTGCCCTCTTCTGGACAAGAAGGGTCTTTGCATGGTCGGGGAAGGATGAAGACGTACTCATCCTCCTCCATCCTATCGGGGTGGCCTGCGCTGACCAAAGGGGGAGGTGGTATGACAGCCTGCCAGGCCTCACAGGGCTTTTCCCCAGAAGTCAGGGAGGAGTTGTCTTTGGCCATATCTGTGTCCTCTGTCGGTTTACAGCCAACCTCCATCCAGAGACCACAATCCTCCTGGGAGACTGGACCCTTAGGAGATTGGGGGCTGACCATGGGCTCTGTTTCCATAGTGATGGGGAATAATTCCGTAATTTGAACTTCACACCTTTAAATATTTTATTTGTTCTCCTTTCACTGCCTTTGGTTTCAGTCTCACAATCTGAAAAATAATGTTCATGACTTTGCGATTAGAGGCATGTTATTTGAGCCCCTTCAAAAACATGAACCACTAGGCTTAGGTGGTCTACCATTCAGTAAACCAAATAATTATGAAATGTCTTTAAAGTGTGTACTAAAAATGGCAATTTTTATAACAATGTCATATATGTCAGGTAATACCTGCAGAAATAGGACAATAAAGTAAATGTTTGTGAATCTGCTGTTGTCCAAGTTTCTTTTGAGGAATGCTGACAGTTGAAAGAAAGGATGACGGTCATTATGCCAGCTTTGGCCTGGCATAATGTGATGGGAATTGATTACAGTATGAGAGTTTCACATCACTAAAACATGGAACTTGGATTTTATAAATATATACTCACAAATTGCAACTTCACCTTTTTAAGCTTTAAAATGAAGGACATGATCTGAAAGTTGTAGTGCATTCTGTTCTCTCTCACCTGACATATTTACTAGCTGACACTACAATGGTGATGCAAATGACCTGAGCAGAGTTCTGCTTACGAGGGGGATGAGTAATCAGCTTTTCACTGTCTGGCACATCCACTATGCATCTGCTACAGGAGCCTCCTTCACAGCTTTCTCCTCCAGAGCCATATCACTTTCAGCCTTAAGCTCAAAACATTGACTTCATGACAACATACTAATTTCAACTCCAGCCACATTAGAGAGCTCTCTCTGTGAGAACCAGTAAACCACACAATGAAAATTCATGTTTACGGGTATGTCATTTGCATGAATGTCTCCAGACACCACACCTGTTAAGATGACACCAGATGTTTTACTATGCACAATGGCAAACTGATCAGAACGGTCATTGTCATTGAGGTTGTGCAGTTCTGTCTGTCATCGTGTCTAATTACAAATGCTCCCATGTCATCTACAGATGCAGGATCTTAATTTTAAGACAGTTTGCTACAGCAAGAAAATAATCCTGCAGCAGCAGGAAATGTGAATTATTGTGTGGATTAGCCATTTTTGTAACTCAAGTCTGAAATTTCAAAGTGGAATTTACAAACTTTAGAAGCCTTTTAAGAACACTACAAGTTTGTGTTTTCTGCTGTGCAGGAAAATTCTTAGCAACAAAATAATGATTAAATTAAATTCCTACATTTGTAGTCACCTCAGGGGCAGGTGAGATTTATATGTCTATATTTACCCTCAGGCTTATAGCCATCCATACACTAGCCCTGGATTATCAAAAAGCCAGCCACACTATGTATGAAGTGATTGCATCGCAATGCAAAAAAATATTAATGATATTTAATGAGCTTATCTCCTCCATTAAGAGGAAGTCAACCAAACATTTCTCAGTGATACAAATACAAGCTCTTCCTTGAAAACCACAATTAATTATACATATCACCTCATGACATATCAAATATCCTGAAATCTCAAATATTTAAAGCCTTTTTGTGGCAATAAACTGTAGGCTGTATATATCTATATTAAAGTAAAGCTAGACGCTTGTTTCAAGTGTTGTTACTTTGTGATCAATAATAACAGCCATACATATTATTAGTTTATGAAAACTAAATGGGTTATGGAAATGAAATGTAAATGAATCATATGCATCTGTGAGTGCTACTAATGACAAAACGTTGGTAACTAACAGTATAATATCAGAATACGGCAAGGTACTGTAAAATGAATAATAAGAAAGAGACCCACCTGTTTGCAGTGTCGTGGCTGTGTCCAGGCTTCTGTCTGAATGATGCTGCTAGGCTGCTGCTGAGACCCGTGAGAGGTGAGACTGCCTGTCACTCAAAAGGCGAAGGGACTGAAGCTCATTGACGACACATCGAATTGTTACAGGGCTGGCCCACGTGGGGAAAATCTTAGGGAAAATGGCATAGCACATCTTCCAGAAAAATAGTATCTCTTTTAAACTAGGGATTTGTAGTCGCCAAAGTTCCGTAGCGTGTCTTTAATGGTATGTCACAGCTCATTTGCAATAAAGAGTCCTATACATGAACGTCCTGACAGGAACGTTGCTACTGCTGATCAAAAGGAAAGAACGAGACAAACAACATTTTTAAGAATATGAAATATATTGTGTTTTGATAATCACACACACTCCAGTTTTTTTTAAATCCACCTTCATTAATTAACAGACATGGCTAAATCAAAATGCAACTACCAAACACACTTACACATACAAATCGCACTGAATAGATGTAATGGCAACCAACCCTTCTTTAACAGACTGTTTTGGTCACTGACGGAATACAGTATCATATTCATAACCATAACATTTGTATTACTGATGAGGACACTCTAAAAGTGCTTCTACACCTGCATTGCTTGCTGTTTGGGGTTTTAGGCTGGGTTTCTGTACAGCACTTTGAGATATCAGCTGATGTACGAAGGGCTTTAAAAATACATTTGATTTGAACAAAAGAGTTGCCATTGAAATAGGCACATCGGGCATTTCTAACATTAATATTTAAAAATCTATTTCCAAAAAGAAACAGATCAGTGGTTGTTGTATTCTTCATCTTTGGTTCATTCCTAGAGGACATAATGCGGAGTACTTTTTTTGGGCTGATACAACCAATCCAGAGGAGTGTGAGATGAGTGCTGCTGGGATTCTGGCAGTAAAACCTAGTCGCATTACTGAACTGTGTCCAGCAGGAGGCAGAAGGGCTTTGTAACAGTCACACTGGAGTCTGTTCACAGAGCTGTTTGAAGAGAGGAGGATAACAGTAAACACTCCATGACACAAGCCATGTGGGACTGTAGTCTCAGAGGATACCAGTGACATTTTAGATGAGGAGCAAAGACACGCTTCTCTGGAGCACATCCTGTGCAATTTAGACAATGTTGTAGATTTAGGCCACACATACAGCCCATTCATCATGAGTGG
>NC_068452.1:28120603-28142971 GCF_023373465.1 Oncorhynchus keta | reverse complement strand
AAAAAACTGTATGTGTCTGGAGGGATATAGTTCAGGGAAATACTTTCTGTTTTCCATATTGCTTCTTATGCAATGATCCATCTTTCACAGTGTCAATGAACTCCTTAACATAAGCCAAGAGATTGACCCAGCCTTGTGAAATATTCTCAGAATCTCAGAAAAACACAGTATAGGCCTATTACATAACATAATGGAACATACTAAAGAAGTGTTTTGGATTTACTTACAGAATAATACAAAATGCTCTGAGACCAGGTTGCCACCATAGGGGTTCCATGAAAACAGCAGAATTCAGCAGTCACATGAGCTTTTAGAGTGGAACATACTGTATGCATCAGTCGAATGACCACCAAGCATCTTATGAAAATAAATCCTGGGTTTAAAAAATACTCTCTTGAATTAATTTCAAATCCAGACCATAGGCAACAGCTTGAGACTTTAGGAAATTCTTTCCCTCGCGGTCAGTCATGTTCCTATAGGATTAATAGATTTTTAAACCATTTTCTTCCATCTATGGAATTTTATCTGGAAATAGATAAATACACATTTTTCAAATCTAAATTGGTTAAACTACACACATACACGGAGTATACCAAACATTAGGAAAATCTTGTTAGTGTTTAGTTGCACCCCTCCCTTTTGCCCTCAGAACAACCTCAATTCATCGGGCAAGGAGTATACAAGGTGTGGAAAGCGTTCCACAGGGATGCTGGCCCATGTTGACTCCAATGCTTCCCATAGTTGTGTCAAATTGTCCAGATGTCCTTTGGGTGGTGGACCATTCTTGATACACACAGAAAACTGTTGAGCATGAAAAATCCAGCAGCGTTGCAGTTCTTGACAAACCGGTGCGCCTGGCACCCAGTACCATACCCTGTTTAAAGGTACTTAAATATCTAATCCTGGACATTCACCCTCTTTTTTTTATTTTTGTTTTTCCTTTATTTAACCAGGCAAGTCAGTTAAAGAACAAATTCTTATTTTAAATGACGGCCTAGGAACAGTTGGTTAACTGCCTGTTCAGGGGCAGAACGACTTGTACGACTTGTACGATTTGTACCTTGTCAGCTCAGGGGTTTGAACTTGCAACCTTCCGGTCACTAGTCCAACACTCTTACCACTAGGCTACCCTGCCACATGGATAGTGTACACATACACAATCCATGTCTCAATTGTCTCAAGGTGTAAAAATCCTTCTTTAACCTGTCTCTTCCCCTTCATCTACACCAATTTGAAGTGGATTTAACAAGTGACATCAATAAGGGATCATAGCTTTCACCTTAATTCACCTGGCAAGTCTATGTCATGGAAAGAGTGTTGTTATTAATGTTTTGTACGCTCTGTGTATAATACTCAATGAACTGGTTGTTGACTTCATAATATATCATATCTGTTCTTAGGCAAAACAAGATGAAATTAATTACAATGAGTCAATTAATATTAACTCATCATGTACTTTTGATGTTCATCTGTTTATACAGTGTGATGTCCATTGACCACTCGGCCTACAATAGCCAGGCACTGCTAGGTGCTAGTGATGTCATTTCCCAATTATCACACTCTCTGTCCATTTGGTATGACCACAGGCGTTCCTCCAGCCCTCTCCACTAACTATGCAACCACTACGCACCCACCACAGCTGGCACAGTGCCTGCCTTGGTCCTCTCCCACTCAACAATCCCTTCAACAAAGCCTGCGTGAGTGCTTGCTGTTTGCGTGGGTCTTGGTTGCAGAATTAATCATTTGTGTTTGATGCAAAGCAAAGATATAAACAAACAAAAGATCACGTGAATCCTTCTTTAGTGGCCCTCTCCTCTGACGTTACTAAACCGCCAGTGTGTCATTAGTAGCTAATGAGGTGGTTGTTCTGGGTCAGGATGAATTCCAGCCCATCTGGTCCAGCAAATGGCACAAAGTCCTGTTTTTTGCAGGGAGAGCACAATCAGCAATACTACTGTTGTGCATGCAGTAGCCTCTGGTTGGGATGCAGTACAAACTAGACTCTTCTCAATGTATTTTCTATTAGGTTGTAATAGTTACAAAATGCAGGTCTCTCATTAACTAACACATTACAAAGTTACATCAGGATTTTGCTCCTTTAAACTGTACTACACTGTGCTGTGAAGGTTCTAATTCTATTGGGGCAGGGTTGAGGAGTAATGGATTACATGTAATCTGTTACATGTAAGGGATTACAAACATGTAACTGTAATCCGTTACATTACCGGCAAAAATATTGTAATCAGATTAGAGATACTTTTCAAAAACTGATTACTCCGAGGGTTACTTTTAAATTCAGAAAGAATATTTGCGAAAAAAAATTTTTGACAACTGTTTTCTCAATGACTTTCAAATCCAAATTTTAAAAAACGCACGAGTTGAAGTTTGTTTCATTCGAGCGAGTCTGACCACAAATCAGAGACCACCACTATGATGACACATCAAATGTGTTCGATGGATCGCGGGAAAAGAGAAGGAATAGTGTTTTGTAGGCTATAGTCCCAGCTACTGTATGTCTTTCAATGGTACGACTGCTGTCGGCATATAAAGATTATCCAACTTGAATAAACGCCTGGAGGTAAGGATGACAGCAGTGGTGTAGTCTATGGCGATATATACATCCACTTATTATTGATATCTACATAGCGCATTGATGTGTCATACTGTTGCTCTCTCATTTAGCTATTTGCACCGTGCGGATTGTGGTTGTTGTGGATGGCTGTCCACAAATTGAAATTTGTATTTGAACCCAATAATGGTTGAATTCAAGAAGTTTAAGTTGTAAATCAATCATTGTTCTTGAAATCAGTGGACAGTCAGTGAAAAATGCGCTCTTGCAATAGCATATGGAATAAAAGTGGGGCATTTATCTAATTCATGCAGATAAAACAAATCCATAGGCCTAATGGACACATGCTCAAACTCACACCCGTTTGATAGACTTAAATGGGCAGTCTGTAGTTGCTACATCCATTTTGGACTTATACATTATTTATAGTAATATAAGGATATAGTTTAATTGTATTATTATATGTAGTAGACAGAAATAGGTTAGATGAAGAAAAATGTAATATCCATATGTGGCCAGCTATGTAAACTTTAACATTGATTTAAGTTGTTCAATTGGTAACATACATTTTTGTCTTCTTCTAATGCATCTTAAGGGGAAAGTAATCTAAAAGTACCTAAATGTAATCAGATTACGTTACTGAGTTTGGGTAATCCAAAATGTACGTTACTTTGGACAGGTAACTAGTAACTTAACGGATTACATTTAGAAAGTAACCAACCCAACCCGTTTGGGGTCAGGGATTAGTTGGATAACCCATTTTCTCCGGTGTTCTTCTGTACAGAACTCAATGTACATGGTGAGGTCACTGTCCTCCTCACTGTGTTTGCCATGGCTATCACAGGCCAAAGGAGATCAAACATCATCGGGGCAGGGGCTAGTATCTATCTTACTGCAAGCTGGGGTGGGGTAGGTGGGAGATAGCTGGGATGCATGCATGTATTCACAGACGTAATTGAACAGGTCATACTCCAATTCATATAATGGTACTCAATATCAGTGTCTTCAATTGAGTTAAAGGAACACTTTGATGTAACTGTAACTACACTGTAATACAGCCTGCTTTTTCTGCCTTATTTGCCTGAAATACACATTCACGCGAGGCATTATACACTCGCATCATATAGTGATCTCTATAAATATAAATATCTCTGTCCTACCTGCGAAGTGGGTGGTACACAGTGGCACAGAGGGACTCACAGTTCAGGCTGTTAATCCCAGCAAGACTGATCGACAGAATTGACCACTGGGAAAGGACAGGGAGGTTTTAGTGAAAGATGGTGGTACAGTGATGTTGTATAACGTCCTCTGGGACACACTGGGATCGTGCCTAAAATACCAACATGAGGAGTCCACTGAGGAGAACAAAGGCTATGATCTCTATACTATACTGTACTGTACATTCTGTTCTATTGACACACATGAATGATTGCTGTAACCTGGTCTCAGAGCATTTCATATGATTCTGTATGTAAATCTGGGACACTCCATTTAGTAAGATATTCTACGTTTCGTATGGTATGTATTCATTTGTGGATGTCCATCACCCATTTCGTATGATATGTTACGAATTACAATTTGTATTATATGTTATGAATTTGCAAATCGTACAATATGTTACGAATTTGCAAAACTTACAATATGTTAGGAATTCTAGTTAGGTGGCTAACGTTAGCTAGCTGGCTAATATTACCTAGGCCACGTTAAGTAGTTGAAAAGTTGCTAATTAGCTTAAATGATATAGTTGTCCGTGATGTGATTCAAACTCGAAACCTAGATGTTTGCGTTGTACTCCCACTCATCCACTACAACCAACCACCTTAGCCTTAGTAACCATATATCTTATGTAACCATACAAAACTAATACTAATACCAGATTTAAATTTACTATGCTACGTCTAGTCTATGAGACCAGGCTGGATTACTGCAGGAAAAGATTTCACAACACTTCCTGCTCACCTGGACCACACCTTGTCAAAGTTTCTCTCTCTCTCTCTCTTTCTTTCTTTCTTTCTTTCTTTCTTTCTTTCTTTCTTTCTTTCTTTCTTTCTTTCTGTCTTTATTTCTTTCTTTCTTTCTTTCTTTCTTTCTTTCTTTCTTTCTTTCTTTCTTTCTTTCTTTCTTTCTTTCTTTCTTTCTTTCTGTCTTTATTTCTTTCTTTCTGTCTTTATTTCTTTCTTTCTTTCTTTGTCTCTCTTCGTTGTGCCCCAACCCCCCCTCGCAGCCTCTATCTCTCGTCAAACTCTTTCAACCCTGTTGGCCTGTCTTGGATCATATCACAGCCTCATTCCAGAAACTGTTTATTGTGTCTCAGTGTAGATAATGGGCTGTAACACGTTGACACGTTGCATCACTTATCTGCCCTGCACTCATTGACACGCTGTAGTGTCTAGTAAAACTACAGCATATCAGTTATTGCCGTTGAAGACACCCCAACCTGAAATAAAACTGTCATGTCCACATTTGACCCTCCTTTATAGGCTCAGCACCATCTATCCCTTCACTATCCCCTCCATACAGAGTCACACGTGCACTGTGCTGTAAAATGCTAGTTTAATTCTATATAGAATTCCACAATCTTGCAACATTTAGTTTTCCTGGATTTAGAATGAACTTCAAGCTCTGAATCAATGCTCCTCTGAGAGTTCCACACAGAAACACATTCATGTAACTCCCATCGAATCATCTATACACACAGCCACAACACTGCTTCATAATCAGAATCATATGAGTTGTATTGCGGCTCCTAAAAATAGAACATGACTCATTTTGTGTAACTTGAGGGTCTGTTTCATAACAGGGGGACTTAGCCTCCCTCCCCCTTCTTAAATGGGCAATATGCTATTGCTACATACATTTGTTTTAACAAATTAATTATATATACCCATTGATTGTTATAAATGCCTTATGAGCATATTTTAACTGCCATACCCCATCAGAACCATTAATATAAGCTTATTTTACTCCATTGTTTGTAAACAGTGCAATTGTAAACTAACACTGTATAGCCTCAAAACATGGTTAAAACTATCATTTTGACATTATGGATGGTCAGTCCTTGCATCCATAGCTTTGTCTATGGATTTTAGAGTGAGTTACATTTCCCCAGCCCCATCCCTCAGCTGTTTACCAGAACAGCAGCAGTGTTGTTATAGTTTGAACTGCAGATTGCCCCTTTAACTCTATACTGTGTCTATCACTCTCCATCTACTACATCCAAAGCACATGCACTAACTCACAATGAACACTCAATGAACACACAGAACTTACTCTGTGTTAACATTTTGCCTTGAGGCAAAACCGTATGCGTTTCAGTATTAACCTTTGACACACACATGAGAAAAACATGAGAAAAACAGAGCATTGTGACGAGGAACACAAGACCTCAGAGCCCTTCCTTCCACATGCTTCTATTCCTGGATTCTAAAATACGTCACACAGTTGCCACAGCAACCACTGCTGGTTGCAGAGAGGAGGGATGTGATGAAATAATCATAAAATGGGCAGGTAACAAATGGAAAATCATGTTTTCACATCCAGATCAGATCAATAAACCAGAAAAATAATTTCAGCCTAAAGTTATTTTCTTCACAATATGTTGAAAAGCACAAATGTTAATGATGCATGTGCAGACAGAGTATGAAAGCCATGTCTAGCCGTTCTTATTTTAGGTTGAGCTCTGTAAGCAGTTCTCTAGCTCAGTGCCAGGTCGGCTCCAGGAAGGAGCCCAATCTGCATTATTTCCTGTAACTGGGAGGTAATGACCTTGTCACCTAATGCCATTATGTGACTCAATGTGTCACCAATCCATGTGTTGTTCAATGGGCACTCTTTGACCTACAATCCTGGCTAGCTGCAGAGCGGATGTGACAGCTGTCTAGTGTGCAATTGTAAGAGGCAGTGCTCATTGAAAGAAGTTCTTTTTTCTTTGAACATAGCCTCTGATAAACACAATATAGCCTATTATGCAATACAATATGTTATTGCCTTCTTCCACTCTATTGAAATACAAATGAACAAGGAACTGAATGTATTTACAGTGGGGCAAAAAAGTATTTTGTCAGCTACCAATTGTGCAAGTTCTCCCAATTAAAGATGAGAGAGGCCTGTAATTTTCATCATAGGTACACTTCAACTATGACAGACAAAATGAGGGAAAAAATCCAGAAAATCACATTGTAGGATTTTTAATGAATTTATTTGCAAATTATGGTGGAAAATAAGTATTTGGTCACCTACAAACAAGCAAGATTTCTGTCTCTCACAGACCTGTAACTTCTACTTTAAGAGGCTCCTCTGTCCTCCACTCGTTACTTGTATTAATGGCACCTGTTTGAACTTGTTATCAGTATAAAAGACACCTGTCCACAACCTCAAACAGTCACACTCCAAACTCCACTATGGCCAAGACCAAAGAGCTGTCAAAGGACACCAGAAACAAAATTGTAGACCTGCACCAGGCTGGGAAGACTGAATATGCAATAGGTAAGCAGCTTGGTTTGAAGAAATCAACTGTGGGAGCAATTATTAGGAAATGGAAGACATACAAGACCACTGATAATCTCCCTCGATCTGGGGCTCCACGCAAGATCTCACCCCGTGGGGTCAAAATGATCACAAGAACGGTGAGCAAAAATCCCAGTACCACACAGGGGGACCTAGTGAGTGACCTGCAGAGAGCTGGGACCAAAGTAACAAAGCCTACCATCAGTAACACACTACGCCGCCAGGGACTCAAATCCTGCAGTGCCAGACGTGTCCCCCTGCTTAAGCCAGTACATGTCCAGGCCCGTCTGAAGTTTGCTAGAGAGCATTTGGATGATCCAGAAGAAGATTGGGAGAATGTCATATGGTCAGATGAAACCAAAATATAACTTTTTGGTAAAAACTCAACTTGTTGTGTTTGGAGGACAAATAATGCTGAGTTGCATCCAAAGAACACCATATCTACTGCGAAACATGGGAGTGGAAATGTAACAGTATAACTTTAGACCGTCCCCTCGCCCATACCCGGGCGCGAACCAGGGACCCTCTGCACACATCAACAACTGACACCCACGAAGCATCGTATCCCATCGCTCCACAAAAGCCACGGCCCTTGCAGAGCAAGGGGAACTACTACTTCAAGGTCTCAGAGCAAGCGACATAACCGATTGAAACGCTATTTAGCGCGCACCGCTAACTAAGCTAGCCGTTTCACATCCGTTACACTCACCCCCCTTTTGACCTTCCTCCTTTTTCCGCAGCAACCAGTGATCCGGGTCAACAGCATCAATGTAACAGTATAACTTTAGACCGTCCCCTCACCCATACCCGGGCGCGAACCAGGGACCCTCTGCACACATCGACAACAGTCACCCACGAAGCATCGTTACCCATCGCTCCACAAAAGCCGTGGCCCTTGCAGAGCAAGGGGAACTACTACTTCAAGGTCTCAGAGCAAGTGACGTAACCGATTGAAACGCTATTTAGCGCGCACCGCTAACTAAGCTAGCCGTTTCACATCCGTTACAGAAACATCATGCTTTGGGGCTGTTTTTCTGCAAAGGGACCAGGACGACTAATCCATGTAAAGGAAAGAATGAATGGGGTCATGTATCGTGAGATTTTGAGTGAAAACTTCCTTCCATCAGCAAGGGCATTGAAGAAGAAACGTGGCTGGGTCTTTCAGCATGACAATGATCCCAAACACACCGCCCGGGCAACGAAGGAGTGGCTTCGTGAGAAGCATTTCAAGGTCCTGGAGTGGCCAAGACAGTCTCCAGATCTCAACCCCATAGACAATCTTTGGAGGGAGTGGAAAGTCCGTGTTGCCCAGCAACAGCCCCAAAACATCACTGCTCTAGAGGAGATCTGCATGGAGGAATGGGCCAAAATACCAGCAACAGTGTGTGAAAACCTTGTGAAGACTTACAGAAAACGTTTGACCTCTGTGATTGCCAACAAAAGGTAAGTAACAAAGTATTGAGATAAACCTTTGTTATTGACCAAATACTTATTTTCCACCATAATTTGCAAATAAATTCATTAAACATTCTACAATGTGATTTTCTGGATTTTTTTCCCTCATTTTGTCTGTCATAATTGAAGTGTACCTATGATGAAAATTACAGGCCTCTCTCATCTTTTTAAGTGGGAGAACTTGCACAATTGGTGGCTGACTAAATACTTTTTTGCCCCACTGTATATTTGTTGTGCAACTACTCTACTATGACATCTGTCATGAAGTCAAACGCATTGTTAAGTTGTCATGAAATAAGATATAAATCCTCAGGGCTTGTGACGGAGGGAGTTGTGTGTGTGTGTGTGGGGGGGGTCTTAGTTGTATTATTCTTACTGGTGGGTTGGTGTTGTTGAACAATCTATAGCACAGAGGGTGGGGGTAGAGAGTGAGTGCATGACTAGGGTTATGTAACCCATGCTGTGCACTTACATAATACATTCATAATCAGCCTCAAGGACAGATATATATGGCCTAGTTTCCACCTTGTGCCTGCCAGCATACCAGTGGCACAGTGTCCTGAACACTAATTTCACAGCTGGTTGCAGAGGGAAAAGGCTTGAGATTGTTCAGCATATGTATAGTTATTCAGATTGTTATATGTCAGATATAGTGATATGTGTCTAAGGAAGACAAAAAATGCATTTGCAATAAAAATGTTGAGACAAATATGGCCACAGATGTTTTGGTGTGAGGCTGATAGACTTACTTTTTTGGTTCGCTAATCCCTCCTGTAGTTGACAACCTTTAGACATGACATGACACATGAAAGCCTAACACATTGCAAGGCCCTGAGCCATGTCAAACAGATTATTTTCCAAGTGTGCATGCAAGAGCCACCCTGTCATTACTCTATTTATACTTTCACAGCTCCAGACTCTTCCAGTATGCCATGCTCGAGACATTTTGGAATGTCCCTCTACTCGTGTCACCTCTGCTCTTCCACCAACATTGCTGAGGTTATGACCAGTTTTAATACTGATTCCACCACACTACCAAAGCTAAAACAAAACTCTCCTTTTTCCCCACTGCTAACATGACCATATCAGCACAGCCTGGCTCAGTGTAACTCTGTGTACTGCGAAACCGTTAAATGACCTGTCAATCAATATCAGTTGGCCTATGTTCAAAATAGTTGTTGCATCATCCTCAGATAACCGCCTCCCTCTCATTCATTTGAAGTTGAAACATGTTGTACTATCCAGATTAGTGCTGTAGTGTCAGAGTGAATCCACTCAAACAAAGGAACTAGGTTAATGTCGTTATCAGAGAGGACTTCCTCCATCATACTCACTTATTCTGTTGCCAGAGACAACTAAGTACACTTCATAACACCCTCTAATGTAACATGTTGGATCAACACTGCCAGGCACATGCTCAGATAGACAGGGGTCTTTCCATCACTGTAATTACACCAATTCATTTTCAGAGTTAGTTAGCAGAATTAGTATTCACAGCTTCAGTGATGGATACTCCTTGTTGGACTAATGTTTTGCCCATGATGTGATGTTGAGGTTTATGTCATGTCTGTTGGTGTTCCAGAAAAAGATTCAAAGGCTTTCTCAAGTAAAGGTACTGCAAGTACAGTCTTTCCACTAACTCCATAAATAGAGTAATGGCAGTACAGAGGAAGAACAGTGAAAAAAGGCTTTGAACAGTTGGCTGTAAGAGCTTAACCCAAAGTTACTTCAGCCCCTGATCCTCTGAACAAACCCCATGCCAGAGCTTGCCGCCAAGGCTAATAACACATTCTGATTGGTCAGTGATGGGAACTGTCATCTACTGTCATCAGATATAGGCTATGTAATTGTGACATGGGGACAATAGGTTGGGCTGAGCCTCACTTGCTATCATTCCTTTCCTGGATTGAGAAACCCTGGGGGTTTTCAAATTGCTCCATGCTGCTACTTTGACAATTGATAAAGGATTTATTGTGGAAGTGTACAATAATGCATACTGGTGTTGAATCACCACAGAGAAAAGATTCACAGCTGGTGGAGTCTAACTAGCTTGGTATATACCAGACTGATTTACCACTGTAGTGAACCAGTCATGGGTCGTTCCATGTCATTTCAACAAGCCATGACACCCACCATCTCAGATTGTTCTGAAATCATTTCTGTAGTAAGAAGCGGATAAGATAAGCTTTCCATAAGCATTATTGTGTTAAAATATCATTTGATCTCTGAGGAATGAAGTTGATTGACTGCACCCAAATTGGCAATTTTAACATATAGGATTCATATAATCAATAGTTATATTACCTAACAGCCAATTTGGACCAAACTTTTTTCTAACAATGAGTAAGACATGAGGAATCCAAAGAATTAGTCAAACCCCACGCCAATCCCACCCCAACAACAAGTATATAGTGTCAGTTCTCTATGGTTGACAAGTAGTATGGAGCTGTGGCTCAGAGTTTTGAATCTTTATCCTATGTAATGTATTCTCAGTAAATTTAGTGTGTACCCCCTGTTTTCCCCACGATCTAGTGGTCAGAATGAGACATACACCCAACAAATTCAATGACAAATTTCTCTGAACATACTACACTGAACAAAAATATAAACTCATCATCTACAGTGTTGGTTTCATGAGCTGAAATAAAAGATCCCAGAAATGTCCATACGCACAAAAAGCTTATTTCTCTCAAATGTTGTGCACAAATTTGGTTACATCCCTTCATTTCTCATTTGCCAAGATAATCCATCCACCTGACAGGTGGCATATCAAGAAGCTGATTAAACGGCATGATCATTACACAGGTGCACCTTGTGCTGGGGACAATAAAAGGCCACTCTAAAATGTGCAGCTTTGTCACACAACACAATGCCACAGATGTCTCAAGTTTTGAGGGAGTGTGCAATTGGCATGCTGGCTGCAGGGTTGTCCACCAAAGCTGTTGCTAGAGAATTTAATGTTCATATCTTTACCATAAACTGGCTCCTACGTCATTTTAGAGAATCTGGAAGCTGAAAATGTCCCAGTTCTTGTCCCATGGCCTGCATACTTACTAGACATGTCACCCATTGAGCAAGTTTGGAATGCTCACGATGTGGGGGGTCCGTGGGATGTGGGGGGTCGTGGGATGTGGGGGTCCGTGGGATGTCGTGGGATGTGGGGGGGTCCGTGGGATGTGGGGGGTCGTGGGATGTGGGGGGTCGTGGGATGTGGGGGTCCGTGGGATGTGGGGGGTCGTGGGATGTGGGGGTCGTGGGATGTGGGGGTCTGTGGGATGTGGGGGGTCGTGGGATGTGGGGGTCCGTGGGATGTGGGGGTTCGTGGGATGTGGGGGGTCCGTGGATTGTTTTTGACCATTTTTTTAATTACTCAAGTCTAACTCATTGTTAGAATCGGATGTTAGCTACTATATTTATTCTATATTATATAAATCCTAGAAATTAAAATAGCAAATTTGGGTGCAATTAATTAGGTAAATTTTCTAGAGATTAAATTAGGCGTAGTGGGTGAGGAGTCAGGTGCAGGAGGCAGAAAGTTCTGAATAGCGCTTTATTCAGCACCGGGCAAAATCGTACATAAAACGAAACTGAGCGTCATAAAACAAATGCCCAAAACAGGAACCAAACCAAGCTCGCACTACCCCACCTACAAAGTGGGAATAAACAAGCCCGCACGAAGAGCAGTCAACCTACCGACTTAAATAGCCAAGAACACGAAGAGCAGGCGGGCCTACCGACTTAAAATAGCCAAACTAAAAGTCTAAACAAGAAACAGGTGAAACAAATCAGACCAAACCAACAGAAAAGGGAAAAAGGGATCGGTGGCAGCTAGTAGAGTCCAACTATTCATCATCTAATTGTGACAACCGTGTCTTTTTTGTTGGCCCTTGTAATGTTGTCTTATTGAATTAGACAATTGTTGTTTTTTAGAGGGGGGGGTAAAGAAGGAGAAAGGGAGAGAGCAGGGTATAGTGAGGACAATGGCATACCTTATTACACCACGGACCCTCTTCCAATGTTGTTTTATTAATTTCAATTTATTCAGATGGCAGATGGCAGAACAGGCAAGTCAGAATCTCCTGTAAACAGATGTTATATATATCTTATGTGTAGAACCAAAACGGTCTGCCCTCCTGGAAGTAAGGTCAAATATTTGTGCTTCCATTAATTTACATTTAAAGTTTTACAGAATATTTTCTTCTTTGAGATGCAAATGCACTAAAACTGTTTCCCAAACATAAACCTTGGACTCATTCATTACCTATGCAAAAGTGATTTATTCCCTCATCAACCTTTCTTCTTTTTATCCACCTCAAAGGACCTCATAGATGTCAGTTACATTAGATTGAAAGAAGAAAACAGGCTTTTAGTGGTCATGAAGTATTCATTGATGTATATCTGTTCCGTGGAAGAAAACTTGTACACATCTATCTGGCAGACGGGCAGAGCCACTTGTGAGCTTCCTGATGGACTCTGTATGATGGGGGTGAGGTGGGTGAGTCATCCTCATCCTCATCCTCTGCTGGCAGTTTGTTGGGCCCCCATCTCATCTCAGGGTATTTGAAGGAGTGGTGATGTCAGAGCTGTCACAGCTACACTCTGCCTGAGGCCACACAGACTGCTCTTCTTATTGACGAACACTGGGAGAGTGAGACTGGAATGAATGGACCGTACTGTCTCTCTCTTTCACTCCTGCATCTTACCCTCCTCTCTTTCACCCTCTCCCTTCCCCACTCCCTGTTTTCTCTGCTGTTTTCTGGCTGGAGGTATGCATATTCATTTTCCCGGAAGAAATTACGAAAGTCAGCCAATTGGTTTCCAAGAAATGCTGGAACGCTGTGTGAGGCTTGGCATCACTCCAATGGCTTTTGTTAGACTCCACTGTATCAATTGCATAATAAACACTACACTGCAGGCTTTGTATACAAGCCTATGAGTCAGAGACTCATATTTCAATGGTATTTCAGAAATAGAAAAACAAATCAGTTTAGCAGGCGGTGTTGTTGAGGTGTTATTTTTGCTTGGTGTTAACTGGTGCATTATCACAGGTAGCAGTGTTCTATCACTAAGTAGGATATTAGTGACTCATAGCTGGATTAGTCACACAAGTTGCATAAATTATTTTCAGTCGTCAGCAACACCCTGATTCATATTACCCTTGTAGTGACTTTGTGGAACTACTGTACTGTATAGGAAATGCTTTCTCCTATTTGTAAGGGTGATATCACCATCTTCTGGTAAAAGATGGTATCACATGTCTGAATCCACCCACAGAGCCTCTTTGCTGTGCTAATTTAAATAGACCTACATATTACTGTTAATTGGATCAACTATTTTTTACTTTTTGAAGAGGAATTGACCACTCATTTTCAGGTTAGTAAATGAATGATATTGTATGTTTTGATTATGAGAGTATGAACGCTACATTGCCTATAGAAAGTTTACACCCCCTTGAACCTTTTCACATTTTGTTGTGTTACGAAGTGGGATTGAAATAGATGTAAATTGTACGTTTTTTTTGCCATTAATTAGACGCAAAATACTCCATAATATCAAATTGAAAAGAAACTTCTACACATTTTTACAACTTAATAAAAAATCTATAACTAAAATATAGTCGATGCATAAGTATTCACCCCCTTTGTTTAGGCAAGCCTAAATTATTTCTGAAGTAAAATGTTTGCTTAACAAATCACATAATAAGTTATATGGACTCTGTGTGAAATAATAGGGGTTGACATGATTTTTAAAGGCCCGACCTTTCCTATGACCCCCATACTGTACATACAACATCTGTAAGGTCCCTCGGTCAAGTGTTGAATTTCAAGCACAGATTCAACTATGAAGACCTGGGAGTTTTTCGAAAGCCTCTTAAAGAAGGGCAGTAATTGGTAGATGGTGAACAATAACACATAAGGAATTGTATATATCAGGAATTGTATATATCAGGAATTGTTAATAATTATGCTGCGGATGATGTACTAAACCAACCAGACACATCAAAGATGCAGTCGTCCTTCTGAACTGAGCTGCAGGAAAGGAAGGAAACTGCTTAGGGACGTCACCATGAGGCCATTGGGCAACACAGTTCAATGGCTGTGACGCGGGAAAACTGAGGAGGGATCAGCAACATTGTAGTGACTCCACAATAATTACTTACATTAAAGTAGTGATAAGAAGAATAAAAATATGAAGATGTTTTTATGTTTTGTTTTAACATGCATGTGTATGTAAAGTAATAGTGAAAAGGGAAAAAAAACATGGCAAAGAAATACTCTTTCTGGCCTGAATGCAAAGCCTTATGTTTAGGGAAAGTCTAACACAACACATCACTGAATAGCTGCCTTCTTATTTTCAAGCATGGTGGCTGATGCATCATGGTATGTAGGTAGCCTAGTGGTTAGAGCGTCGGGCCAGTAACCAAAAGGTTGCTGGATTGAATCCCTGAGCTGACAAGGTCCAAATCTGTTGTTCTTCCCCTGAACAAGGCAGTTAACCCACTGTTCCCCTTTAGGCTTTAGGTCATTGTAAATAAGAATTTGCTCTTAACTGACTTGCCTAGTTAAATAAAATAAAATAAAAATGCTTGACAATGGCAAAGATTCACAGCCAAATTCATAGAGGAAAACCACAGCAATTGATCTTTCAGCAGGACAATAACCTTCAACATAAAGCACTGGAGTTGCTTACTAAGAAGACAGTCTTAGAAGAAGACAGTTTTGACTTAAATCTGCTTGAAAATGGTTCTCGAGCCATGATTCCCTACACCTTGACAGAGCTTGAAGAATTTTGAAAAGAATAATGGGCCAATATTGCACAATACAGGTGTGCAAAACTCTTAGAGACTTACCCAAGAAGACTCACATCTGCAATAACTGCCAAAGGTTTTCTAACATGTTTTGGATCAGAGGGTTGAATACTTAATCAAGGTATATTAATGTTTTATTTTGTATTTTATATATTTTCTTCCATTTTGACATAACAGAGTATTTTGTGTAGATTGTTGGGGAAAAAAGACAATTACATCCATTTCAATCCCACTTTGTAACACAATACATTGTGAAGAAATCCAAGGTTGTAGACTTTTAAAAAAAGTTTTATTAAAAGGTATGCAAAATGTTTTCCAGCAGTCTCAATGCCACCACCTCAGTGCCCAGAATTAGATGAATGCTAATTTCATTATAGCTCAGTGTATGAGAAAACAGGACATTCTTCTAGGTTGTCACTAGTTACCACAGCCACAGAGTCAGAATTATGGCTAAACCCCACCTATTTCTACAATTCATCTTCTTAAAATATATATTTTTTTACCTAACCTTATCCCTAACCACATTGCTAACCTTACGCCTAACCCTAACCTTAAATTAAAACCAAAAGGCTAATTCTGATTTTGTGGCCGTGCTAACTAGTGACATAAATTATTCTATGACATTGTGCTGATGTCACAATGCAACTGCACTGTGCTGCCCCGCTGTCAGACATTCTCACAGCTACAGCTAGTGTCATCATAAATCCCTGTGGCACTCTGTGCTGAGACAATCTTGTCCATCGAAGCCCTGTCCCTGTACCCTGTGAAGAGAAGAGAGGAAGCAGGGGGCTGGCGAAACCTATGCAGAACCCCCTGTCAACACCAGGAAGAAGGAACCATGACCGCCCTTCAGGACAGCATGTTATTAGGAGGAGGGAACACACGGAGGAAAGAACTCACCAACATCACCATGGCAGCCTTCATGCTTCCCGTGCAGCACCTCAATGAGATCACCCCTCTGATTCTGCTGGAGTTCCACCCTGAGGTGGAGGATGACACTGTGGACTGGCTCCTAGGGAAGATCCTTACACCTGAGCCCCTGGGGGGACTAGACCTCTTGGCCAGAGTGATCAGCCAGACCAGGGCCGGGGGTGCCATCATGGTGGTGGGGGCCACGCCAGAGCGGCTGCTCCTGGAGGCTGACGAGGACCTTCTGTTCAGACACAAGCCCTGCTGCACTATAGGAGGTCAGGCACGGGAGGTGGGTGACCTGGGGGGGACGCGCCCCACAGAGGGGGTGTATGGGATGCTGTCATCGGCTGAGTGTGTGACCCTGGTGCAGAGGATCCTAGACAGGCTGAGAGTGGGGGAGGGGGAGGAAATTCAGGTGCTCCAGCGGATTCCCCTCCTTCCAGGAGAACCAGTGATGGCCAGTCTGTCCCGCTTAAGAGTCCTAACTAGCATCTACCCCCTACATGAAGCCCCACTGCTTCATAGCCTCCAGGGGAGGTGGTGGGCTGGCTGGTGTGGCCTCAAACCCTTCAGCCAGAGAGAGCATTGGCAGCTGCTGGAAGATATCAGGGCTTATTTCGGGGAGGCGGTGGCCCTCTACTTTGGGTTTGAGGGTTCGCTGGTCAATGCTCTCCTCCTGAAATCCACCTTGCCCATGTTTCTCTCCTTCTACCCCCTCAGGCTGGGGAACAACCTGGTCTTTTTCACCCTCTCCAGTGTAGTGTGGTCAGAGCTGTTCCTGCAGGGCTGGAGGGAGAAGAGCAAAGCCCTGCAGAGGGACTGGGGGACTGTGGTCACTCATCTGTCACACAGTCACTCATCAACAGCAGCAGCGGTGCCCAGGGTGGCACAGGGCACAGCACCACCACAGTCCCAGATCGATGCCCACCCTTTTGGAAAGATGAGCTTGAGGAGACTGCAACACTCCTTTGCCTTCCTAACCTGCACCCTCTGCCTCTCCTCCATCCCAATCCTGATGTATTTACACCTAGATGGACTAGTGGGGGACTTCCTCCTGAGAGAAGAGCTCAGTTTCCTCTTTCACAACATCCTTGTCTACCTCCCCAAAATTGCCCTCACGGTTGCCATGGCAGGGATGGACTGTGTTGCAGTCCAACTGTCCCTAGGCCTCAGCCCTGATCCCGATCCGCCAGGGCATCAGTCACCAAGGCAACAGCCCCTGCTCCCTGAGGTTATCCTCTCCTGCCTCTTCAACCACTTTTCCATCCATCTCTACAGGGCTCTGGTCCTGAATGACCTCACCATGGTGCGCTTCCACCTATCTGTGCAGCTGGCCACCCACCTGGTCATTAAGCTGCTGTCCGCCACATTATTGCGCCGCCTGAGGAGGATGAGGATGTCCCCTAGCCGTGCCCACCAGGAACATCAGTCTCCCGTCCTTAGACAGATCACAGAGCAGAGCAACAGACCACTGTGTGACACCCAGACCTGGAACTACCTGGAACTCCTCATCTCCTACTGCCACGTCATGTTCTTCTCAGGCATCTACCCCCAGTGTGCCCTCTGGTGCTTGTTGACCATCATAGCTAAATCCTGCATGGACTTGTGGCACCTGTGTTCAGGCGCACGCCGCCCCTTCCCCAGAACATCCCCCGGGGGTAACGTTTTGTGGCAGCGGGTCTTCTGTGGCTTTGAGGCCCTGGCTGTCCTGCTCAACTCCCTCCTGCTGTGGTCCTCTCTGGAGTTCAGGCTTCTCTTCCTGAGTTATACTGGGTGGGAAATGCTCGGGGCCTTCCTCCTGCTGCAGCTGTCGCTGCTGAGCCTGAGAGGGGCGGTCACCTTCCTACTCCTCCACCTGGCCTGGTTTGTTGGCAGAAAGGCAGAGCGGCCTGAGACTCGCCAACCCCACCTCCACAGGCTCCATCGCCACCAGCACCATCAACAGCAGCACTCTCACATACTGTAGAGATGCAGCAGCCACTCAGCTTTAGGCTTTGTGGAAGGATCATTGTGTCCTGCAAATAAAGTGAGGAGTGAGGAGTGACATACTGTAGGTGTGCTGTTTGTGTGTGTGTGTAGGGGTATCATTTTTCTTTTACAGAGTCTATCAACTTTGGCATTAGAGTACAGAAAGCTTTCTCAAACAAATCAAGCTCACACATCTATATCTGGGATCTTTAGAGGGTCATTCTTAACCGTAGTCCCATCTGCTGTAGGCTATGCCCAGACTTTTGGCCTACGTTGAATGGTGATAACAGTCAGACAATTAACACTATGACTGGAGTCCTTCCGCCCTGGCAGTGGGACTGACAGATGGTGCTAAGCAAGGCTAAACTCAGTGGTCATGTCTGTGACCTCACAGATTAGACACTCTCCACTGAGTCTGATCACAGACTGGAGAAAGTCCTAGTAGGAGAAAGTCCTCCCGTTTTAATGATCAGCTTTTTGAGACTGATATATGTTTGGTAAACAGATGACTGAGCTACAGTATGTATCAAATATGTATCTGCATTAATAAAGACACTGCACATTACTAGATTACAGTGGCATTTTACAGTGTTTATGGACTTACACCCAGGCCTTCCAGTGCCATAAGAGGGTGCTGCTAGCCTTTGATTCTTCAAACATTGCTATTGCTTTCTAAATTGCAACTCAGACATAGCAGGTAGTTTCCTGGGTTCTTTCTTCTACATTTTAATAAGATAGAACTTAAAAATAATGTAATGTGAAAGTTATTGTGGTTCCAGACTTTGGCCTAAACGGCTCCGCCCAAAACCATAAGGCTCTCCAGAGGTGCTGCACAACGCATCACAGGGGGCAAACTACCTGCCCTCCAGGACACCTACAGCACCCGATGTCACAGGAAGGTCAAAAAGATCATCAAGGACAACAACCACCCGAGCCACTGCCTGTTCGCCCCGCTATCATCCAGGAGGCGAGGTCAGTACAGCGGCATCAAAGCTGGGACCGAGAGACTGAAAAACAGCTTCTATCTCAAGGCCATCAGACTGTTAAACAGTCACCACTAACATTGAGTGGCTGCTGCCAACATACTGACTCAAATCTCTAGCCACTTTAGTAATTAAAAATGGGATGCAATAAATGTTCACTTGGCACTTTAAACAATGCCACTTGATATAATGATTACATACCCTACATTACTCATCTCATTTGTATATAGTCATATATAGTCCTACAGCCATCCTACAATCTAAGTTTGATGCCCTCAATCTCACACAAATGATCAATGAACCCACCAGGTACCACCCCAAAGCCGCAAACACGGGCACCCTCATAGATATCTGACAAGGTACAAATCTGTCGTTCTGCCCCTGAACAGGCAGTTAACCCACTGTTCCCAGGCCGTCATTGAAAATAAGAATATGTTCTTAACTGACTTGCCTGGTTAAATAAAGGTAAAATAAAAAAATATCCTCCTAACCAACTTGCCCTCTAAATACACCTCTGCTGTTTTCAACAAAGATCTCAGTGATCACTGCCTCATTGCCTGCATCCGTAATGGGTCAGAGGTCAAACGTCCTCCACTCATCACTGTCAAACGCTCCCTGAAACACTTCAGCGAGCAGGCCTTTCTAATTGACCTGGCCCGGGTATCCTGGAAGGATATTGACCTCATCCCGTCAGTAGAGAATGTCTGTTTTTTTTTTAAATGCCTTCCTCACCATTTCATCAGATATTTTGAACCAGGAACAGATATAGTCCTTGGTTCTCTCCAGTCCTGACTGCCCTTAACCAACACAAAAAAAATCCTGTGGCATTCTGCATTAGCATTGAACAGCCCCCGTGATATGCAACTTTTCAGGGAAGTTAGAAACCAATATACACAGGCAGTTAGAAAAGCCAAGGCTATCTTTTTCAAGCAGAAATTTGCTTCCTGCAACACAAACTCAAAAAGGTTCTGGGACACTGTAAAGTCCATGAAGAATAAGAGCATCTCCTCCCAGCTGCCCACTGCACTGAGGATAGGAAACTCTGTCAGCATCGATAAATCCACTATAATTGAGAATTTCAATAAGCATTTTTCTACGGCTGGCCATGCCTTCCACCTGGCTACCCCTACCCCGATCAACAGCACTGCACCCCGCACAGCAACTCGCCCAACCCTTCCCCATTTCTCCTTCTCCCAAATCCAGTCAGCTGATGTTCTGAAATAGCGGCAAAATCTGGACCCCTACAAATCAGCTGGGCTAGACAATCTGGACCCTTTCTTTATAAAATGATCTGCCGAAATTGTTGCAACCCCTATTACTTTCGTGTCGTCTGAGATTCCCAAAGATTGGAAAGCAGCTGCGGTCATCCCCCTCTTCAAAGGGGGGGGGGGCACTCTTGACCCAAACTGCTACAGACCTACTGTATATGTATCCTACCCTGCCTTTCTAAGGTCTTCGAAAGCCAAGTCAACAAACAGATTACTGACCATTTTGAATCCCACCGCACCTTCTCCACTATGCAATCTGGTTTCAGAGCTGGTCATGGGTGCACCTCAGCCACGCTCAAGGTCCTAAACGATATCTTAACCGCCATCGATAAGAAGCAATACTGTGCAGCCGTATTCATTGACCTGGCCAAGGCTTTCGACTCTGTCAATCACCACATCCTCATTGGCAGACTCAATAGCCTTGGTTTCTGAAATGATTGCCTCGCCTGGTTCATGAATTACTTCTCTGATAGAGTTCAGTGTGTCAAATCGGAGGGCCTGTTGTCCGGGCCTCTGGCAGTCTCTATGGGGGTGCCACAGGGTTAAATTCTTGGGCCGATTCTCTTCTCTGTATTCATCAATTATGTCGCTCTTGCTGCTGGTGAGTCTCTGATACACCTCGACGCAGACGACACCATTCTGTATACTTCTGGCCCTTCTTTGGACACTGTGTTAACTAACCTCCAGACGAGCTTCAATGCCATACAACTCTCCTTCCGTGGCCTCCAACTGCTCTTAAATACAAGTAAAACTAAATGCATGCTCTTCCACCTGCCCTTCCGTCCAGCATCACTACTCTGGGCGGTTCTGACTTGTGGACAACTACAAATACCTAGGTGTCTGGTTAGACTGTAAACTCTTCTTCCAGACTCCCATCAAACATCTCCAATCCAAAGTTAAATCTAGAATTGGCTTCCTATTTCGCAACAAAGCATCCTTCACTCATACTGCCAAACATACCCTCGTAAAACTGACCCTCCTACCGATCCTCGACTTCGGCGATGTCATTTACAAAATAGCCTCCAATACCCTACTCAATAAATTGGATGCAGTCTATCACAGTGCCATCCGTTTTGTCACCAAAGCCCCATATACTACCCACCACTGCGACCTGTACGCTCTCGTTGGCTGGCCCTCGCTTCATTCTCGTCGCCAAACCCACTGGCTCCAGGTCATCTACAAGATCCTGCTAGGTAAAGTCCCCCCTTATCTCAGCTTGCTGGTCACCATAGCAGCACCCACCTGTAGCACACGCTCCAGCAGGTATATCTCTCTGGTCACCCCCAAAGCCAATTCCTCCTTTGGCCGCCTCTCCTTCCAGTTCTCTGCTGCCAATGACTGGAATGAACTACACAAATCTCTGAAACTGGAAACACTTATCTCCCTCACTAGCTTTAAGCACCAACTGTCAGAGCAGCTCACAGATTACTGCACCTGTACATAGCCCATCTATAATTTAGCCCAAACAACTACCTCTCCCCCTACTGTATTTATTTATTTATTTAGCTCCTTTGCACCCCATTATTTATATTTATACTTTGCACATTCTTCCACTGCAAATCTACCATTCCAGTGTTTTACTTGTTATATTCTATTAACTTTGCCACTAAGGCCTTTTTTTTGCCTTAACCTCCCTTATCTCACCTCATTTGCTCACATTGTATATAGACATATTTTTCTACTGTATTAATGACTGTATTTTTGTTTTACTCCATGTGTAACTCTGTGTTGTTGTATGTGTCGAACTGCTTTGCTTTATCTTGGCCAGGTCGCAATTGTAAATTAGAACTTGTTCTCAACTGGCCTACCTGGTTAGATGTAGGTGAAAAAAATATATATATACTGTACTCTATACCATCTACTGCATCCTGCCTATGCCTCAAACATTTCTGGTGTTTG
>NC_068452.1:28102957-28120503 GCF_023373465.1 Oncorhynchus keta | reverse complement strand
GGGGAGAGCAGGTATGTGATGTAGATGTACATGGCTGAGGGAGAGCAGGTATGTGATGTAGATGTACATGGCTGAGGGAGAGCAGGTATGTGATGTAGATGTACATGGCTGAGGGAGAGCAGGTATGTGATGTAGATGTACATGGCTGAGGGAGAGCAGGTATGTGATGTAGATGTACATGGCTGAGGGAGAGCAGGTATGTGATGTAGATGTACATGGCTGAGGGAGAGCAGGTATGTGATGTGGATGTACATGGCTGAGGGAGAGCAGGTATGTGATGTAGATGTACATGGCTGAGGGAGAGCAGGTATGTGATGTGGATGTACATGGCTGAGGGAGAGCAGGTATGTGATGTAGATGTACATGGCTGAGGGAGAGCAGGTATGTGATGTAGATGTACATGGCTGAGGGAGAGCAGGTATGTGATGTAGATGTACATGGCTGAGGGAGAGCAGGTATGTGATGTGGATGTACATGGCTGAGGGAGAGCAGGTAATGTGATGTAGATGTCATGGCTACAGGGGAAACAGGTATGTGATGTAGATGTACATGGCTGAGGGGAGAGCAGGTATGTGATGTGGATGTACATGGCTGAGGAGAGCAGGTATGTGATGTAGATGTACATGGCTGAGGGAGAGCAGGTATGTGATGTGGATGTACATGGCTGAGGGGAGAGCAGGTATGTGATGTAGATGTACATGGCTGAGGGAGAGCAGGTATGTGATGGATGTACATGGCTGGCAGGTATGTGATGTGGATGAGCAGGTATGTGATGTAGATGTACATGAGGGAGAGCAGGTATGTGATGTGGATGTACATGGCTGAGGAGAGCAGGTATGTGATGTAGATGTACATGGCTGAGGGAGAGCAGGTGCTGTGATGTAGATGTACATGGCTGAGGGAGAGCAGGTATGTGATGTAGATGTACATGGCTGAGGGAGAGCAGGTATGTGATGTAGATGTACATGGCTGAGGGAGGCAGGTATGTGATGTAGATGTACATGGCTGAGGAGAGCAGGTATGTGATGTAGATGTACATGGGCTGAGGGAGAGCAGGTATGTGATGTAGATGTATACATGGCTGGGGGAGATATCCATCATATACGCATAATGTATAGTACATGTCAATGTGCTCTGTGTGGGTTGTGTGCCTAATGCTAGAATGTCTTTAATTGTGTTGAGTTCTGCAGAATGTGAGGTTAAAAGGGTAACTATTTACAGATCACTGCTTGATGCAGAGTAAAACCTCTCAGCCCTGACCGTTGTTGTGCGTCTTTATCAATGCACAAGTTCAAATACATTTGTAAGGTGGAACCAAATCCCTGAGACTCACCTCTATAGCCTGCACTCTCTGCTGGTACTTCTCTGCCTCGTCCATGTTGGGTCTACAACACAAGAACACAGAGGAGAGTTATAATTACTTTATCCTACTGTAGCAGTCCAGAAAACTGTTCATCATTTAAATGAAACTCAATTATTTAAAGTTGTTCCACACATATTTAGTGAAAGCGCAGAACTGATTTCAATTCCACCTCGCTATGGACAGTGGATGAGAGAGTGTGATGATGTGATGCCTGATCCTAGATCAGTCATATATCAAAGCAGTGCAGAGGCTTATCATGGAGAGACTGCTACACTACTGTATTCTGTCATGTACTGCCGGGTCCTTTGGGTGTTGTCTGTCATCCTTCAAACCACCAACTACATGCTCATATTATTATACACTTTCCACAGAGGTGACTGGAAACTGCCTGTACTTGATATGATACTACATATAATTCTTATATAATTATTTTCCTAAAACCCTAAACAGAGAGAGCAGAGAGGAACTGGGAGAAAGGGAGAGCACATAGCAGCCTTTGATGCTGAGTTGCTGAGCTCCCAACAGTAATAAGGCTGATTGAAATGAAAGGAACGATTGATTCCTGGAGCAGCAACCTCACACACACATAAAGTGTATGAGAAGAGGGGAGGAACACAGAGAGGCTGAGGAGAGGACTATGGATCAGTTTGACTTACAGTAAGAGTGGAGGGAGAGCTGCTCTCAGAAGATGTATTCGGGTTCACACTGCCTTTCCCCCTCTGTTTTCACTCCAGTCATACGTTATCATCAACTGTAAATAAAACGCTGTAAACCAACCTGTCACAGCTTTGATCATCACTGACATGACAATGACACTAGTCCAGAATGTACTACAGAGTGTACTACAGAGTGTGCTCCAGTACAGAGTGTACTACAGAGTGTGCTCCAGTACAGAGTGTACTACAGAGTGTACTACTCTACAGAGTGCACTACATAGTGTACTAATCTACAGAGTATTACTACAGAGTGTACTACAGTACAGCGTGTACTACAGAGTGTACTACACACGAGAGTGTACTACGTAGTGTACTACACAATAGTGTACTACAGTACAGAGTATTACTACAGAGTGTACTACAGAGTGTACTACAGAGTGTACCACAGTACATAGTGTACTACAGAGTGCACCCCAGTACAGAGTATTACTACAGAGTGTACTACACTACATAGTGTATTACAGAGTGTACTACAGTACAGAGTATTACTACAGAGTGTACTACACTACATAGTGTACTACACTACAGAGTATTACTACAGAGTGTACTACACAACAGTGTATTAATACAGAGTGTTCTACACTACAACCCAGGGCTGGTAGGGCTGGTAGGGCTGGTAAAACCTTGGATCATTGCTATTCTAACTTCCGCGATGCATATAAGGCCCTTCCCCGCACTCCTTTCGGGAAAAGCTGACCACGACTCCATTTTGTTGATCCCTGCCTACAGACAGAAGCTAAAACAAGAAGCTCCGGCGCTGAGGTCTGTTGAACGCTGGTCCGACCAATCTGACTCCACACTCCAAGACTGCTTCCCATCACGTGGACTGGGATATGTTCCGTATTGCGTCAGACAGCAACATTGACGAATACGCTGATTCGGTGAGCGAGTTCATTAGAACGTGCGTTGAGATGTCGTTCCCATATCAACGATTAAAAATTCCCAAACCAGAAACCGTGGATTGATGTCAGCATTCGCATGAAACTGAAAGCGCAAAACCACTGCATTTAATCAGGGCAAGGTGACCGGAAACATGACCGAATACAAACAGTGTAGCTATTCCCTCCGCAAGGCAATCAAACAAGCTAAGCGTCAGTATAGAGACAAAGTAGAGTCGCAATTCAACGGCTCAGACACAAGAGGTATGTGGCAGGGTCTACAGTCAATCACGGATTACAAAAAGAAAACCAGCCCAGTCACAGACCAGGATGCCTTGCTCCCAGGCAGACTAAATAACTTTTTGCCCCTTTGAGGACAATACAGTGCCACTGGACACGGCCTGCAACCAAAACATGCGACTCTCCTTCACTGCAGCCGAGGTGAGTAAAACATTTAAACGTGTCAACCCTCGCAAGGCTGCAGCCACAGAGCGTCATCCCCAGCAGCGCCCTCAGAGCATGCGCAGACCAGCTGGCTGGTGTGTTTACGGACATATTCAATCGATCCCTATCCCAGTCTGCTGTTCCCACATGCTTCAAGAGGGCCACCATTGTTCTTATTTCCCAAGAAAGCTAAGGTAGCTGAGCTAAACGACTACCGCCCCTGTAGCACTCACTTCCGTCATCATGAAGTGCTTTGAGAGACTAGTTAAGGACCATATCACCTCCACCCTACCTGGACACCCTGACCTACTCCAATTTGCTTACCGCCCAAATAGGTCCACAGACGATGCAATCTCAAATCCTTCACACTGCACACTGCCCTAACCCATCTGGACAAGAGGAATACCTATGTGAGAATGCTGTTCATCGACTACTGCTCAGCATTTAACACCATAGTACCCTCCAAGCTCGTCATCAAGCTCGAGACCCTGGGTCTCGGCCGCCCTGTGCAACTGGGTACTGGACTTCCCTGACGGGCCGCCCCAGGTGGTGAGGGTAGGTAACAACATCTCCACCCCGCTGATCCTCAACACTGGGGCCCCACAAAGGTGCGTTCTGAGCCCTCTCCTGTACTCCCTGTTCACCCACGACTGCGTGGCCACGCTCGCCTCCAACTCAATCATCAAGTTTGCGGACGACACAACAGTGGTAGGCTTGATTACCAACAACGACGAGACGGCCTACAGGGAGGAGGTGAGGGCCCTCGGAGTGTGGTGTCAGGAAAATAACCTCACACTCAACGTCAACAAAACTAAGGAGATGATTGTGGACTTCAGGAAACAGCAAGGGAACACCCCCTATCCACATCGATGGAACAGTAGTGGAGAGGGTAGTACATTTTAAGTTCCTCGGCGTACACATCACAGACAAACTGAATTGGTCCACCCACACAGACAGCATCGTGAAGAAGGCGCAGCAGCGCCTCTTCAACCTCAGGAGGCTGAAGAAATTAGGCTTCTACAGACTTCTACAGATGCACAATCGAGAGCATCCTGTCGGGCTGTATCACCGCCTGGTACGGAAACTGCTCCGCCCACAACCGTAAGGCTCTCCAGAGGGTAGTGAGGTCTGCACAACGCATCATCCAGAAGGCGAGGTCAGTACAGGTGCATCAAAGCTGGGACCGAGAGACTGAAAAACAGCTTCTATCTCAAGGCCATCTGACTGTTAAACAGCCACCACTAACATTGAGTGGCTGCTGCCAACACACTGACTCAACTCCAGCCACTTTAATAATGGAAATTGATGGGAATTGATATACAATATATCACTAGCCACTTTAAACAATGCTACTTAATATAATGTTTACATACCCTACATTATTTATCTCATATGTATACGTATATATTGTACTCTATATCATCTACTGCATCCTTATGTAATACATGTATCACTAGCCACTTTAACTATGCCACTTTGTTTACATACTCATCTCATATGTATATACTGTACTCGATACCATCTACTGCATCTTGCCTATGCCGCTCTGTACCATCACTCATTCATATATCTTTATGTACATATTCTATATCCCTTTGCACTTGTGTGTATAAGGTAGTAGTTTTGGAATTGTTAGCTAGATTACTCGTTGGTTATTACTGCATTGTTGGAACTAGAAGCACAAGCATTTCGCTACACTCGCATTAACATCTGCTAACCATGTGTATGTGACAAATACAATTGGATTTGATTTGAGTATTACCTAAGAGTGTACTAGGGAGTATACTACACTACAGAATATTACTACAGAGTGTACTACACTACAGAGTATTACTACAGAGTGTACTGCACTACAGCGTATTACTACAGAGTGTACTACGGAGTGTACTACACTACAAAGTATTACTACAGAGTGTACTACACTTGAGAGTATTACCACTTATAGCATAAGTGGTTAGAGATTGAGGATGGTTCTTTGGTGTCTGAGGGCTGCACAGCTACAGTGTGATATAGCCATAATCAGCCACACAGGGCTATTGTTAGTCCCAGGTGGGCATTGTAGTGAGGGTGACGGACGGCTCTAGAGGGGTGTTGGTAAAGGGGCGTTGTATTGACGGCAGGGCCGTGATGGAGAGGGAGGGGCTGTGACGTCTCACACCCAACACGGGGGTCATTAGTGGGCACTGTCACGGTGATGGAGTGCCACAGGCAGAGGTTCATTAGAAGAAGCACGAGGGCGCTGCCAACCCGGGGACTCTCTTTGTCCAGATGATGGACGCCTTACACACTGCCAACCGCCAGCCATCACAGAGCCCCCCCACACACACACACTCACTAGGACACCCCAGTCCTTCTGTGTCTGTCTGGGTACGACTGGCTGCCGCTACCCTGAGAGGGGTTGTTGCTGCTGTTTCTAGACACCATTTGTTGCATGGTATTCTCCTGGGAATCAGCTAATGATGTGTGCTGCTTATCATATCTCCTTAGAGAGAGATTTCCTGGGAGGACGTCAAGGAACCGGGACCTTCCAGGGAGCTTCGCAGGGTTTCTGCTTAACTTAAATGTAACTTCCGAGGAGAAATGACTAGGGCCAAAGGGACAGAAACTTTCCATGCATCAAATGTCCCTGTACACTGTACTGTAACTCAGCCCCTTGAGATGACCCTGACCTGAAAAAGAGATAGAGGAAAGAGCGACACCTGGGTCCTCTGTGACCTGAGGGGAAAACACAATGTACTTCCAACAGCTACAAATCGAGCACAGTCCCTGCAACCCTTTTCCACTGAGCGGAGTCTTGGAACGGGACCAACATGGAATGTAAGCACAGATACTGAGGCTGGTGTTTGGGTGTCCCTCACCTGTCCCCACTCTGTCACTGAGCTCTCTCGCTCTGTCGGCTCTGTCACTGAGCTCTCTCTCGCTCTGTCACTGAGCTCTTCTGAGCTGAGCTCTCTCTCTCTCTGTCACTGAGCTCTCTCTCTCTCTCTGTCACTGAGCTCTCTCTCTCTCTGTCACTGAGCTCTCTCTCTCTCTCTCTCTCTCTCTCTCTCTCTCTCTCTCTCTCTCTCTCTCTCTCTCTCTCTCTCTCTCTCTCTCTCTCTCTCTGTCACTGGGCGCTCTCTCTCTCTCTGTCACTGGCGCTCTCTCTCTCTCTCTCTCTCTCTCTCTCTCTCTCTCTCTCTCTCTCTCTCTCTCTCTCTCTCTCTCTCTCTCTCTCTCTCTCTCTCTCTCTCTCTCTCTCTCTCTCTCTCTCTCTCTCTCTCTCTCTCTCTCTCTCTCTCTCTCTCTCTCTCTCTCTCTCTCTCTCGTCTCTCTCTCTCTCTCTCTCTCTCTCTCTCTCTCTCTCTCTCTCTCTCTCTCTCTCTCTCTCTCTCTCTCAGTCAGCAGAGAGGAGTGCTCACGGAACATGGGTGCCCACTCAGGCTGAACTGATTTCTCTCCAGCTGTGGGTGAGATCCAGGGACGGCGTGTGTTGTGTGTGTGTGTGTGTGTCACATTGAGTGTCTCACAGGGGAACACCGATAGTATGTACAGAAAGGTGGGGATGTAAATGGGTGGGTGATGTGTGTGGGAGAGAGATAGATAGATCTGACCTGTGTTTCTCAGCCAGAAACAACTGCAAGACGTCTGACAGTCAGCGCCTTATGTTCTCCAAGGGGTTGGAAATCTCCTCTGTGTTTTCCGCTTAAGGCACGGCTCACTGAATGTGACTGTGAGACTGGAGGGGAGGAACACAGAGATATTTACCAGTAGCACAGCAGGAGGCACATTCTGTAGCCTGACACCATACAGTACAGTATGCATTACTGATGCATACAGAAATAGTTTAAATGCTTTACACATTCAGTATTACTGTAATCACTATGCTCAAATGAACAATACTCAAGAAGAGCACTGCCCATATGTTTGGAATAGTGGGTGGAAACATAGGGGAAAATGTAACATGTAAATGTTACTCCTCCATATGGAACAGTTTATCACAGTGTGGAGGATCAGGATAACCCTCACCCTGGAATCCTAACTATGTGGACGGGGCTGGAATGGATCTCTCCCTGGAGCTCCCCTACACTGTGAGACCAGACCAGCCCTGGGATGGGGGTCAATTGGTCTCCAGGGGATTTCTGTATACATTAAGTTGAGTGCCAGGAGTTTTTCCTGGACTGTGTGATCTACCCAGGAAAAGACTTGGCCTTAGTTGTGGCTATAACTAGGAGCAGATTTTTTTCTGGCCAGGTCCCATGATCTGGGAAAAACTCCTGGCCCTAAATGCATCGTAATCGCAATCGTTAGTGTAAAACAAGAAATGGCCAATGTGGTCTGGCCACTGGTCTTCATGGCACATCCAGTCCACAGAGTGAGACAAACTCAGACCCTGACACTTAGCCATATTCTACATGGGGTGAGAGTCAGCCAGTCCAGAGAGAAAGCGATTCTCTGTCCCAGAAACCAGTCATGTACAAAAAGTTACACTGCTCCGCTCTCTAATGTATAATTCAGCACTAGGGAAGGCATTCTATATGTCCCCCGGAATCGACTCGGTTTTAAAGTTACTTTCTGTGTTGTTTTCCAAGTCCTCCTCTACTTCCTGCTGAAAGCATGGATTCAATTGTTTATACTTTCGGTTTTTAATAAAGTGCAAAGTGCTTTAAGTCGTTGTGGGTGTGCATGTCAGCATGCACTTGTTGTTTGTGTGAATCTGTGTACGTGTGTTTGGTAGATTGAGTGCTGAAAGTATAGGGAGCCGTAAAAGTGACAGAATATGAGTGGAATCAGAAATATTTGATTTGAATGCCACAGAAGTGTAAACTCATGGAGCATTCTTCCTCGGGAAATCAAAAGCAGGTCTGGAGGAGGAAGCTCACAGCTCTGTGACTGATGTGACGGTGGGAACTCTGGAGATGTGACAACGGTATAAACTCCCAGTGAGATTCTGGAGGTTATCAGGAAGCCACACATCTCTCCTGGTAAGTCAGTACACAGCTGTAGTCATACTAGCTAAATATTTTATTCACATCCAAAACTCTCTAAATGGGATGTAAGGCAGGGAATCAGGGAGATAATTGGCCTTAGCAGAGGTGTTCACCCAGCAACAATATTCATACACCAGTAACTATGGGATGTCCTGAACTCTGTAACCAACACCACCATTTCCAGGAACAGAGGTGCAGCTAACATTCCAGTACAATGAAGTCAACTAGAGAATACAGCACGTTCCATGGAATCACTGTTGTCTAGACATACTGTAGAACTGTACTTGGCTCAGGACAGGAGAGCCCCAACCCTCCTCAGCCTGGCACATGATGGGCTGCTAGGAGCCAGGACTTCCAGGCCAGTACTCAGCTGATAGCACACAGCTTAGCAGGGGAGACTGACTCACATTAATGGACTCTCTGTTGGGCTTCCACCTGGGCCACACACACACACACACACACACACACACACACACACACACACACACACACACACACACACACACACACACACACACACAATGAAGCTCATGCCATGTTGAGGCCCAGATTGCAGGACATGTGTCTGTTGCCTACCAAGCATTTGCATTGTCATTGTGGATTGCTTCATCATTGGGTTCAATTACCATCAGAGCTGTGCTTGGTAGCACAGATGGCTCATGTGTGCTCTGTTTGTTTGTCTGAGCCTCTCTGTCAACGTCTCTAATTAGAATAAGGAGAAACAGTATGCTGCTTCCCAACAGGAAGTAAGATGCAGCAATACACTCCATTTAACTTCACAAGAGCTCACACAGGAGCTCCACCTATCACGTGCATGTGTTCAAACACATTCAAACACGCATGCGCACGAACACACACACACACTTACTAACACACACTTCACCAACTTTCCCTGGCACACACTTGGATGGAAATGCTCTCTCACTTCTTAGCCTCTTAGAGCTACCCCTACTATTTTCAATTTCCCCTGAAGACATACCCAAATCTGACTGCCTGTAGCTCAGGCTCAGAACCAAGGATATGCATATTCTTGATTTCATTTGAAAGAAAACACTCTGACGTTTGAGTAAATGTGAAATGAATGTAGGAGAATATAACACAATAGATCTGGTTTAGAAAATACAATGAAAAAAAACGTAAATAAAAAACTTTTTTATTGTTGTATCATCATCTTTAAAATGAACAAGACAAAACAAACATTCAGATACGATGATGGGGACAATTTCAGTGAAAAACATAAGAGGGCAACAGTACTTGTGCAAGGATTCAAAATTATAACTTCCAAAATGAATGTGCTACATGACATTTATCATGAAGTCAACCAGGTGTCCCACACAAGTAGCCCAAATGTACCCAAGTGGCCAAATTGGTGAAGTTATACATTTTGAATGGAATAACTATATTCTAACACCCCAAAAAAAGAAATGGAGAAAACATGAAAAAAATATATATACATTTACAAAATAACACTTTCAATATTTGGAAGACCCTCAGTCCTCTACACAATATTGTGCTGCTGATGCCAGGTGCCATAGCAGTCTCTTTATGATGTAAAGGAGAGGGTCACCAAGCATGTAGTGCAGGTGATGGGGGACTTCATTTTGCAAAGAACACAGCAAAGCCTCCATGCTGTGCCCTTTTGGCCCTGAGGCACATCTATGCCTGCAGAAATACATTTGGGCAGGTGAACACCACTTGTGGCAGGAGCTGGATGAACCAGCTTCAGTGGGGGATGGACACCTTGCCATTCGGAGTCAGTGTCACTGTGAAATAAAATGTTCAGTTAGAATAGTTTCACATATGAGCCCTGTATCAACAGGTATAAAACAGATATATATAGAGTACATGGAACATAAGGTTGAATATATTATTATATACCTGCTAGATCTACTGTCTCATTTATATTATGACAGACCAGCTAGATCTACTGTCTTTTTATATTACAACAGACCAGCTGTATCTACTGTCTTCATTTCACTTTGGCCATTGTTGTGGCCTGCCCTCCCCTCAACAGCCTCAAATAGGCTATTTAATGTGGTGGTGGGGTGGGGCGGCAGACACACGCATCTCACATTTCATTACATTACATTTTTATATATTGCTACTAAAATGTTTAAAAATCACAAATCATATTTGTGATTAGCATGAGAAGAACTTACCAGTCCAAAATGATGTCCTCTCCGTTCAAAAATATTCCTCCATTTGGGAATCGCTAAATTAATCGTCCTCCAACAATCTCTGTCTCACTTTCCCGATCAATTTCTTCTAAAATTGTGTGTACATCTGTATATCTAGAATTAGATTTAACTTTCCCTGACTTAGTCGCCATACTGATTGATATATAAACAGCTGAAGATACGCTTTACCAAAACAACGCTGTGCGTAACTCCGTAACTGCGTTGCTCCTTCCGGTGTGAAACTTCAATGGCGAATGACCCTCTTTACGCCAGAGTTCACTACATGGTTGGTCTTCCAACACATAAACATTACATATTGCCGTTTACCTCAACTCATTGGCTATCTACCCAGCTAGAGTTCAAGACGATCAGTGGTCATTGGGTTCAAATACAGTCAATCAACGAAACAGCGGTCATATCATTGGTGCACAATGATGTCATTACTTGTTGTCTTTAAATCGGTTTCTTTCAGTCAATACGTCCCACGAAATGACCCATCAGGTTTGGTTGTGTTACAAACAAACCAGTTGATTGCAATGAAACCAAACATGACTGGAAAAGTCACGTTTAGTGTGTGTATTTACATCGAAAATGGAATGAGACGGAATTCACGACACAAGCGGTTCACAAAATGTTTCGTGTTAGGCTATAAAAATGGATTTTATCAAACAAAAAGACCATTCATTGTGTAACAATGAGCATTGGGATTGCAAACAGAGGAAGATCGTCAAAGGTAAACAATTCATTTTTTATTGCAGTTTGTGATTTTGTTACGCCTGTACTGGTTGAAATAGTTGTTTTTTATGGGGCTCTATCCTCAGATAATCGCATCGTATTCTTCGTAAATCGTAAATCCTTTTTTTAAATCTGACAACGCAGTTAGCAAGATTAGCAAAATTCTAGGCTTTCAAAACATGTGAGACACTTGTATTTTCATGAATGTTTAATATGACTATTTATGTAGCGATCACCGTATGTTGTCGAATTTCATCCCGCTAACGGGTACGGTGCGCAGAGGTTAACAGTTTTCCTAGAAAGAGTACTGAACTGTGTGCCGTTTATACTGAACAAAAATATAAACGCAACTTGTAAAGTGTTGGTCCCATGTTTCATGAGATGAAATAAAATATTTTCCATACGCACAAAAAGCTTATTTCTCTCAAATTGTGTGAACAAATGTGTTTATACCCCTTGCCATGATAATCTATCCACCTGACAGGTGTGGCATATCAAAAAGCTGATTAAACAGCATGATCATTACACAGGTGAACCTTCCACAGATGTCTCATGGTTTTAGGGAGAGTGCAATTGGCATGCTGACTGCAGAAATGTCCACCAGAGCTGTTGCCAGATAATTTAATGTTCGTTTCTCTACCATAAGCCGACTCCAAGTTATTTCAGAGAATTTGGCAGTATATAACCGCAGACCATGTGTATGGCTTCGTGTGGGCAGTGATTTGCTGATGTCGAGCTTTCGAACAGAGTGCCCCAGTGGCGGTGGGGTTATGGTATGGGCAGGTATAAGCTGACGAACACAATTACATTTATCGATGGCAATTTGAATGCACAGAATACGTGACAAGATCCTGAGGCCCATTGTCATGCCATTCATCCTCCGCATCAACTCATGTTTCACCATGATAATGCACAGTCCCGTGTTGCAAGGATCTGTACATGCTCGGGATCGACTTGTATGACAGCGTGTTCCAGTTCCCGTCAATATTTTGTAACTTCACACAGCCATTTTAGAGTTGTTGGGACAACATTCCACAAGCCACAATCAACAGCCTGATCAACTCTATCAACTCTGTGTCACCTGCATGAGGCAAATGGTGATCACACCCGATCTGAGACTTTTTCTGATCCACAACCCAATTTTTTAAAAGGTATTTGTGACCAACAGATGCATCTGTATTCCCTGTCAGGTGAAATCCATAGATTAGGGCCCTAATGATTTTATATCAGTTGACTGATTTCCTTGTATGAACTGTAAGTCGATACAATCTTTGAAATTGTTGCATGTTGTTTTATGTTTTGTTCAGTATAAATGCCTGTCCTATTGTCAATGGATGAAACAGGGTAGAGAACATGAGGCATTGACAGTCATCGTTGTGTTGAGCATAAACTGTTCAAGTATTCAGTTAATACGTGATCCAAACTCAGGTGTTCCCAAAACCTTTTGGCCCGTGACCCCATTTTGATGTAAAAAATGTTTTGTGACCCTACCATGTAAAAGAAGTAATGCAATCAACAGCCAATGTATACTTTTTTTATTATTGGAGCTATGACAGTTTATTACAAATCAGTCTGCCGGTACTTGTGACAGTATTTCAATCTGAAGGGAGTATGGTTTGAAGTAAATTAAATGCATCAGAAAGGTATAGGGAAGTTCAGAAGATCAGGGCCTGGTCTTGTCTACTCTGTTTTAATGTCCTGCGTGGCTTGTGGGCATGGTAGAAGGAAACAGAAGACACATACATGTTTCTTAGAGTGTTACCTTTCAGTGATGGGGTCATAATATTTTGTAGCTTAAACCGTTCAAACGATGGAGCCACATTTGTAGGAAGAAAACTGAAACTGCTCTGTTAATTACAACTGTATCTAGTGGCTACTGGAGGGTCCTGGCATAACCCCAGTTCCATGAACCAAGTTTCTCTCCCGAACTCATTTTCAAACCAGGCGAACCCTAGTTAGGGAAACGCTGTCCCAACTGCTGTGTATGTACAGTATGTCAGGCTGCATCCTCTTCCCTGCGGTACCTACCGTGCCAAATCAAAGCAATACCATAAGGAGGTGACTGAGCCTAGCTATAGTTAATGGGAACAGACCAGGGTACAAAATGATCAGATGCAGCCAACGCTTTCACCCCACCTCAATCCTCCACTGACATTACTGTCCATACACATGGATACACATGGACACTTGGCTGCATAAATAAGCAGTTAGAAACAATGTGCTCTAGATTGCATGAAGTGTTACTGTAGTCTGCAACAGCACATTGTTTGAATGGAATATTCTGCACAATGAGGGCCGAGAATACACAGTGTTGACCCAGGAAAATCTCATCTCATAAATAGTTAAAAAGCTGGGCTTTTAAAAGAATTGGTCAACTTGTTCGGTGGTCTACAAAATATGCATTCAGGGAGGTGGAAACGTGCTTTTCTGGGCTGCCTAGCACTCAATAGCTATGGCTCTGGTCTGTAGAATGTGGCCTATAAGCATGCCTGGTTAACTTTGAGAACCTGCTCTGCTCACATAGACTTCTCTCTACCTCTACCCAACACACACAACACCTCATCCTTTACACTGTTGACCATTATCATCACGTTATACAGTTCCATTAACAGCAGAGTTGTCATCACAATGGAGAGAAAAGCCATAGCACAATGAGTTAAAGCTGGTGAACCTTACGCTACTTTCAGTGATTCAGCCGTTCTCGTCCATGATCAGAATGAAACTACCCACAATGACCAATCAACATTACGGCATTACAGCGATTGCTGTCTGGCCGGCAACATCAAATTTAAAAGGCCTAATCCTCATTCAGTAATAAACACTCTAGCAATATAAGTTGACCGGGGTAGGGGTAGCCAAGTGGAAAGCATAGCCAGCCGTAGAGAAATGCTTATTGAAATTCTCAATTATAGTGGATATATGGGTGGTGAACGTGTTTCCTAGCCTCAGAGCAGTGGGCAGCTGGGAGGAGGTACTCTTATTCTCCATGGACTTTACAGTGTCAAATAACTTTTTGAGTTAGTACTACAGGATGCAAATTTCTGTTTGAAAAAGCTAGCCTTAGCTTTCCTAACTGCCTGTGTATATTTGTTCCTAACTTCCCTGAAAAGTTGCATATCACGGGGGCTATTCAATGCTAATGCAGAACGCCACAGGATGTTTTTGTACTGGTCAAGGGCAAACAGGTCTGGAGTGAACCAACGACTATATCTATTTTTGAAAGGGGCAAGCTTGTTGAGGAAGGCACTTTTAAAGAATAGCCAGGCATCATCTACTGACGGGATGAGGTCAATGTCATTCCAGGATACACCGGTCAATAGGAAAGGAATGCTCACAGAAGTGTTTTAGGGAGTGTTTGACAGTGATGAGGGGTGGTCGTTTGGTCGCAGACCCATTACGGATGCAAGCAATATGGCAGTGATCGCTGAGATCTTGATTGAAAACAGCAGAGGTGTATTTGAAGGGTGAGTTAGTTAGGATGACATCTATGAGGGTGCCCGTGTTTACGGATTTGGAGTTGTACCTGGTAGATTCATTGATCATTTGTGTGAGATTGAGGGCATCAAGCTTGGATTGTAGGATGGCCGGGGTGTCAAGCATGTCCCAGTTTAGGTCACCTAGTAGCACAAGCTCAGAAGATAGATGGAGGGCAATCAATTCACATATGGTATTGAGGGCACAGCTGGGGGCAGAGGGAGGTCTATAGCAAGCGGCAACAGTGAGAGACTTGTTTCTGGACAGGTGCATTTTTAGAATTGTTTGGGTACAGACTTGGATAGTAATACAGAACTCTGCAGACTATCTTTGCAGAAGATTGCAACACTGCCTCCTTTGGCAGTTCTATCTTGGCAGAAAATGTTATAGTTAGCGATGGAGATTTCAAGGTTTTTGGTGGTTTTCCTAAGCCAGGATTCAGACACGACTAAGACTGAGGTTGGCAGAGTGTGCTAAAACAGTGAGTAAAACAAATTTAGGGAGTAGGCTTCAAATGTTAACATGCATGAAACCAAGGCTTTTACGGTTACAGAAGTCAACAAATGAGAGCACCTGGGGAGTGGAGCTAGGCACTGCAGGACCTGGATTAACCTCTACATCACCAGAGGAACAGAGGAGAAGTAGGATAAGGGTACGGCTAAAGACTATGCGAACTGGCCGTCTAGCACGTCCGGAACAGAGAGTAAAAGGAGCAGGTTTCTGGGCACGATAGCATAGATTCAAGACATAGTGTACAGACAAAGGTAAGGTATGATGTGAGTACATTGGAGGTAAACCTAGGCATTGAGTAATGATGAGAGAGATATAGTCTCTAGAGACGTTTAAACCAGGTGATGTCATCGCATATGTAGGAGGTGGAACAACATGGTTGGTTAAGGCATATTGAGCAGGGCTAGAGGCTCTACAGTGAAATAAGACAGTAATCACTAACCAGGACAGTGATGGACGAGGCATATTGATATTAGAGAGAGGCATGCGTAGCCATGTGAACACATGGGTCCAGTGAGTGGTTGGGCTGACTGGGAACACGGCGATTCAGACAGCAGGCCGATGCTAACACACTAACAGTTAGTAGGCCGGAGCTAAACAAGCTAGCAGTTAGTAGACCGGGGCTATCAAGTTAGCCTTTGGGGGTAAGTCTGCCTCTTCGTGCGGTGACGTCGATAGACCAGTCATGGAGTTAGTAGGGTTCCAAGTAGCTCTAGGAAGCTAGCAGGCTGTAGCGACGCCTCTAGCACTGCAGTGCCTTAGACTACTGCACCACTTGGGAGGCCCTTTCCAAGGATATTTAATCTAAAACATTTTTTGATAAATAATTATCATCCTAAATAGGAGCCTTTTTCCAGACAAGCTGATATTCAGTCCCATAGACACTCAGATCACCTATGTACGTGAACACTAGTTAATAGTTCAATGTTCTGACTGGTTGTTTCGTTCAGCTGACAGCAGCGCTGAACTCTGACACTTTCAAGACGAAGGTCATTGAAAAGCCTGCTCACGTCTCGTCTTCACACATTCCAGGCAATGAGATCACATTTACTGTACACACAGAGACAGTAAGAAGGCTGCAGAGAGCAGAGTGTACACAATGCAATCTCCTAGTCTAATAAAGTCACATGATGTCTTGCTGTCATTCCCTCTGTAGGATTTCCACCTCCTTCATAGAAACAGGCTGCTCGTTGAACATTCCAAAATCATGGGCATTAATATGGAGTTGGTACCCACTTTGCTGCTATAACAGCCTCCACTATTCTGGGGCCTGATTTCCACTAGATGTTGGAACATTGCTGCGGGGACTTGCTTCCATTCAGCCACAAGAGCATTAGTGAGGTCGGGCAGTCTGCATTCCAATTAACCTCAAAGGTGTTCAATGGAGTTGAGGTCAGGGTTCTGTGCAGGCCAGGCAAGTTCTTCCACACCGATCTCGACAAACCATTTCTGTATGGACCTGCTTTTGTGCATGGGGGCATTGTCATGCTGAAACAGGAAAGGGCCTTACCCAAATTGTTGCCACAAAGTTGGAAGCACAAAATCGTCTTGAAAGTCATTGTATGCTGTAGCATACAGCCCGAACCATGAAAAACAGCCCCAGACCATTATTCATCCTCCACCAAACTTTACAGTTGACACTAAGCATTCGGGCAGGTAGCATTCTCCTGGCAGTTTGGAACTCGTTAGTGAGTGTTGCAACATAGGATATATTATTTTTCCATGCTACACGTTTCAGCAGTCCCATTCTGTGAGCTTGTGTGGCCTACCACTTCGCGGCTGAGCCGTTGCTGCTCCTAGATGTTTCCACTTCACAATAACAGCACTTATAGTTGACCGGGGCAACTCTAGCAGGGCAGAAAATTGACGAATTGTTGGAAAAGTGGCATCCTATGACGGTGCCACAATGAAAGTCACTGAGCTCTCCAGTTCTGCCAATGTTTGTCTATGGAGATTGCATAGCTATGTGCTCAATATTATACACCTGTCAGTAACGGGCATGGCTGAAATAGCCGAATGCACTAATTTGAAGGGGTGTCCACATACTTTTGTGCACATAGTGTATGAACTGAACATAGACCAGCCTAAACACTACATGTAAACAAATGCATGCAATCATTTACACATGTGAACCTGACCCGAACCCAGACATCCTGTACATGATAGCAGAAATGCACTCAACCATGCACACAACTACATAAGGACATGACCTGCTGTCATGCACATAGTCTAGAACTCAAATGCAGAAGTATACACATATGAGGATCCACATATACACA